>NC_090748.1:76491513-76669013 GCF_036898095.1 Palaemon carinicauda | reverse complement strand
GCTGAAGAAAAGAAACTTTTTTTGTGCAAATGCCAGTGGGGACTTAAAAATTAAGCCCCTACTGGTATACCACTCAGAGAATCCTTGTGCCTTCAAGGCACAAAATATCATGAAGGATAGGCTCTCGGTATTTTGGAGGTCTAATGGCAAGGCCTGGGTCACGAGGACCATATTTATTTAGTGGATAAACGTCTGCTTCGGTCCTGCTGTCAAGAACTTTTTAGAAGAGAACAATCTTCCTCTCAAATGTCTCCTGGTACTGGACAATGCCCCTGCTCACCCTCCTGGCCTCGAGAACATCATTCATCCTGACTTCTCCTTCATCAAGGTTCTCTATCTGCCACTGAACACCACCCCTCTCCTCCAGCCTATGGACCAGCAAGTGATTGCCAACTTTAAGAAGCTTTACACGAAGCATCTGTTTAAAAGATGCTTCGAAGTGACCGAAAGCACTCAACTCACCCTTCGTGAATTTTGGAAGGGGCATTTTGACATCGTTCAATGCCTGAAGATGATCGGCAAAGCTTGGAAAGAGGTTTAACGGCGCACCTTGAACTCCTCATGGAAGAAACTGTGGCCAGCTGTTGTGGTAGAACGCGACTTCGAAGGTTGCGAACCCTCAACTGAAGAAGAGGCCGTTGATCCTGGCCCTGAGGGTGATGTTGAGGAAATAATTTCAATCGAGAGGTCCATGGGGCTTGTTGTCGATGAGGCTGACGTCCATAACCTTATCGAGGAGCACAGGGAGGAGCTTATGACTGAAGACTTGAAGGAGTTGGAGGCAATGCAGTTGACCATCATTCAAGAAGAGCACAGCTCTAGTGGTGGCGAGGACGGGGGGAGACTGAAGAAACGACATCGGCAGAAATAAGGGAAGCCATCGGTTGGTATGAAAACCTTACGAGTTTCATTGAAAAAAAAAAACACCCAGAAAAACTTCACACTGGTTGTCTTCTGGAGAGTGTTAATGACAAGTGTATGAGTCATTTTAGAAATATATTGAGGAATCATCAGAAACAGGCTTCTTTGGATAGATATTTCTCCAAAAGAGAAGTGCCAGAAAGCAAAGATGATATAAGTGATTCTATTAAAAAAGCTAAAAAAAGAGTAAATTTTTAAGTCCTAGAAAAATAAAATCATAAAAAAAGTTTCAAAAGACAAAAAAAAAAAAAACATTTTTAATTTTAAGTGTTTAATAGTAAGAATAAATTCATTATTAAGTGTACATAACATAATTAGCATTGATACGTTTTTATATCTGCCGTCTCCTCCCCCCTCTGCCTCCACCCACTACCAACTCAAGTCACGTCACTCCAAAGGTAAATAAAATTTCATTTTTCCTTTACAGAACAGTATGCAATTTTTATTTATAATTTTATTTAATTATATACTGTACAGTACATGTATATTATATATAAGTATACTGTAGTACAGTGCTTACTATACTATTTTGTTACTAATTTTTAATATGTATATAAAATTTTGATGTTTTTACCTGGGGTTTTGCACGCATTAGCTATTCTATTGCCCGCCATACGACATTTTCACAATATGATACCAACTCCGGAACGGATTAATGTCGTATGGCGGGGATCTACTGTATATATATATATATATATATATATATATATATATATATATATATATATATATATATGTATATATATATATATATATATATATATATATATATATATATATATATATATAATATATACATACATATATACATACATATACATACTACATGCATACACATACAGTATTTATATCCATACAGTAGTTCACTTTATTTGGTTTATGATGCAATCCATTCTATTTAAATGGCCTGTTTAAGGAAAATATCCTACTTATATAGATGTAAATGAGGATAAATTTTCTCAAATTAAGACCCCCACATTTTTTATGTAATTCTGCTCTACATATACAAATTTCTGCTGTGTCTCTGTCCATGTAGGCATTTTTGGAGATATAAGACATGAAAGCAAGAACTGTAGCATTTCATGAAAAATAATTATCACAAAGGACCCCCATTGTGATTGGAAGTGACTAGTAAGGTTTTATGTTAAGGAAATGGATGGATAAATTGTTGGCCACCTGCTCAGTCCATGATGGACAATATATTTCAAGAGATGGTAACCATCCATGGTGATCTATATTCCATTGGGTTGAGCATATGTTAAAACCACCAGTTTATTATAAAAATGATTGATGCATGCGAGTTTTCATACCTGAATTCATTGCAATTGTTGGCACATATTGATATACTGCCCTACATATGTCAGTCAGTGCCAGAGAAACATCTTGGGTGCTGTTCTGGTTGTTGATGGTGATATAGATAATTAAATTCATTTCTAATTATAGAAAATATACCCTTTTTAAACTTATAAATTCAACTTTTCATTTGAAACTTAAATTTTTTGCTATTCACCATATGATCATTTCATGATTTTTTTTTATACGCTTCTGAAAAGCCTTCCGGATCCAATGCCATGTCTTTAATCCAAGCCATCTCACATTTATGTATCCATACAGCATTACAGTACCATGATTACAGTTACTCTGAAATATTTCAGATGTAATTATGTGACTTGTTCATCACCACAGGCTCCATTCTCCTCATGTACTGTATCTTATAATTTTAAAAATATCAAGATTTGTCTCCTGGATTTTGAAAGTAAACTTCTTGCTATAAACATTGTCTCTGCTGTTCACACTGTAGATGGTAGAGAGAGACCTTGTAATATCCCTATGATCACAGCTACATTTATTTCTGCTTTTTATTTTGTATCTGTAACCTTTAACCTCTTGTTAATTACTATCATTAAACCACTGTGACAGTCTAGTAACAATTTGCTTAGGTGCTTAATAGAGTAAAAATAATAGTGATGATAGTAATTAAATATGAAGGTATTCTTCTATGGATATAGGTCATTCATATTTCTGGTGTTCATTTGTCTGTTATAGTTTGTATGTTGTTAAGGTCTTCATGTACCAGGTATAGCTCATCCATTTTATGGTTTTCATTTGCATGCTGTAGATCTATTATAAATTCTTCACTTACCTGGTTTTATCTGCATGATTCTGTGGTCATTATTATAGGAGTACTTTACCCATCTGTTTTACTCTAGTTTTTCTGTAATTGCTAAATTTCACATAAGATATTCTTTGCGAGTATATATGTTACACTATAATAAAACTTATTTTTTCCGTGAATCTTACCTTTGAATAATAAGATACTGTTTATTCCAAAGCGCCAACTTCATGACCTTATGAAGAAATAGAAAATAATGAAAATTTTCTCTCTCGCTTACATATACCCAAATCCATGTGACCAATATATCACTACCCACTTGCCTTGTCTAGAGAGGTAAGTGGGAAAAAACTTGTCTCAGGGAAAAACATCAATAAATGACAGGATTCCTATTAATTCAGTCATACCTATTTAACCACACACTTCTTTATTGCATATTTTCCTTTATAGAATAGTGTCTTTTGGTTTTTAAAAGTACAGTATTATACTCTAGCCTATATTTTCCAACATCGTTATTATTTTTATTGTCGTTATTATTATTAATTATTATTTACTATTATTTATTATTATTATTATTATTATTATTATTATTATTATTATTAGCTAAGCTACAACCCTAGTTAGAAAAGCAGGATGCTATAAGCCCAGAGGGTCCAACAGGGAAAGTAGCCCAGTGAGGAAAAGAAAAAAGAAAATTAGAATATTTAAAAAAGATTAACAACACTAAAATAGATATCTGCTATGTAAACTATAAAAACTTTAACAAAACAAGAGGAAAAAAATAAGATAGAATAGTGTGCTCGAGTGTACCCTCATGCAAGAGAACTCTAACCCAAGATAGTGAAAGACCATGGTACAGAGGCTATGACACTACACAAGACTAGAGAACAATGGTTTGATTTTAGAGTGTCCTTCTCCTAGAAGAGCTGCTTACCATGCTAAAGAGTCTCTCCTACCCTTATCAAGAGGAAAGTAGCCACTGAACAATTAGTGCAGTAACCCCTTGAGTGAAGAAGAATTGCCTGGTAATCTAAGTTGTCAGGTGTATGAGGACAGAGGAGAATATGTAAAGAATAGGCCAGACTATTCAGTGTGGATGTATGTAGGCAAAAGGAAAATGAACCGTAACCAGGGAGAAGGATCCAGTGTAGTACCATTTGGCCAGTCAAAAGATCCCATAACTCTCTTGTGGTAGTATCTCAATGGGTGACTGGTGCCCTGGCCATGTAAAGGTAGTCATTCACGTTAGTCGTGAAAATTTATATAAACACTTCAATATTTGTATTCGGCACGCAAAATTAATAAAGCTTAATTAATGGTATACTCCATTAGTCTATCATCTAGTATAAAGTAATAAAAAATTGAATAATTCTAGAAAGTTAGATATTATAAAAATGTCTACTATCTAAGCCACTCTTTAAACAACCATTAAAACCATCTCCAACACCACCCTCAGCAATTCTTCAAACACCACCAACACACCCAATACCACCAACAGCTCCTAAACGACTCTCAAAACAACCTCCAACAGCTTCTCCAACACCAGTGACATGCCCCTTTACATAAGACCCCCTTCTAGTAACATTTGTACATTTCTTTATATCACAGTAACATTGATGAACACCTTCACTATCAGATTCATCCTCCCCTACACTGCTGTTACTATCGTCACTGAAATTTCCCTCTCGTCACATGGCAAATATTCGGATCCAGAATCCAATACACTAACATCTGCTCTTATGTTTTTGTTTGAGTTGTTTGAATTATCTCAAAGCAATTCAATTTTCTTGTTGTCAAATTGTTGTACGACTCCAAAACGCACTTGTGTTATCCAAGTCCCGCTCAGATGTTGAAGTAGAACTTAAAGCTGCATCACTTTTTCTAGAAAATCTAAGTCGCTGGCATGGTCCCTTAGAAAAGTTCTTAGAATCATAAAACATTCTTTCAGATATCATTACCATCTTGAAAATTTTCCCCAAGTTTTTATGCAAAGTTTGATATAGCATAGATAACGACTAAATGCCAATATCCAGTCTAAATATATGCACATGTACTTTCTACTGTTAGCAAAGTCAAGAGAAAAGGGCCAACTATAGCATTTGCCTGGCCAATATGTGGGTTCATTTGTTATTCCAGACCCATAGCAATAAACTTAAACTAGTGCTCTACCACTAGCATATAGCTATTTTTTGCTTAGGTTGGAAATTAGATTTTTAATGACTATTTGAAATAAATATCTATTTGGAGATATATTACATCTATCAGATGTCTATGGGATGAATACTTTGAAGACATATATCACATCAATCCGTCGAATGCAATTCGGCGCTAAAAATGTTGTATTAAAAGTTGACGAAAGGTGTAATTTCTGTTATTTGCTTTATTTATTATTATTATTTTTTAAATATTCTCTAGTTGTAGAGGCTCTGCAGTAGTATTAGGTATTTGAAGTTTTTGTGTATGACCTTCACTCTTCCTTGGCTATTTGTAATTCAGAATTTCAATATTGAAATGAAAGGTCCAAGGAAATAAACAAGGTAGTGAAAATTAAATCTATTATATCCACACTTAACTGCATATTACCCCCTCCTCCACAGTAGTTAGGTGATATGTTAGGTTGAATATTTTGACTTCATGAATATGAATCTTTGTTGATGTTTTATCTTGGGACATATCCCCATCCCCTGTTATCTCTGGAGGTTTTGAAGGTGACATTTTAGAATTAATAGCATTTTATTACTCAAAGGTAAGTATGAGAATAATAGTTTTAGTTTTATAGTGTTTTATACTCAGACTTATGCCTTCATATTTTTTATTTTTCTAGTAAGGGCAATATACCTAAGTTATTCTTTGTGATGGTTGTCACTGATTATATGTGCTTTATAGTCTCACCTTACCTTGGCTTGTTTTTTTATTTTTGATATTTCCTTATTCACTGAATATTAGATATTGTGGTGCTATACTTTCTATACAGGAGGAAATCTTTTCTTTTCATTCTTGATGTTGCACTTAGTGTTGTCAGTCACACCAAAATATATTTCAAACCTCATCCTTCTATTTTATTGTAAAAATTCATATTATCCTAGTTAGCCTTTCACCCATGATAAGAAAAACTTTTGCTCTTTAAAGAAAAAGTTGGTCGCAGGCTAAAAAAAACACGTATAGATATATGTTTGACAAACAATATGGCACATGTTTGTTTGAAATTTCCTAAAGGAACATTTTAGCATACAGTATTTTATATATGAACCTCTTTTGTAGTTTTTGTGAAAAAAATATGTTGACCATTTTCATGCATTGTGAATAAATGTTTTGTGTGTTATTCTGCCTCTTATTGTAATTGAAAGAACTCTACTACAATACAGTGAATATTTCTCAATACAGTATTTGCCAAGAATGGTTAAGATTAAGTAGATTTAAAACCCTTATTCTTTAGTAGTTATTATCATATGCTCTTTTTCCATTTATTTATGATATATTTGATATGCTTTAGATTCCAGTTTCCAAAACTGGCTGGAAACTTGGGAGGTCATTTGGCTTTTCTTCGTGGTAGCCACCAACATCGAGGTGGTCGGGGAGAAGAAAGAAGCAGAGGTAGTAGAAGCTCAGGATCAGATCATGTATCATCGTCAAGTCTAGAGGGCGGTGGTGGATCAGCTATTGGAACACCAAACAGAGCTTCTGGGATTGGTTGCGAAAAAGATCACGATGACTTGTATAATTGGATGGTACGACAACAAGAGTACACTCATGCAGCAGATTCAACTAGACCTACTGTTACTTTTCCTCAGGTATCAAGGATATATAGTTTTTTATACCACATAGATTATTTTTGCCTTTGCCAAAATCAAAGATTTTTTGAAGGGAATGTATTCACCCCTGTAATCATATATTTATTTATTTGTGAGCAACTTTTACACAAAAGCTACTATACTAATTTTTACCAAACTTTGAATGTCATGTTGGGTATGACCCAAGGTTGAATCTGTAACATTTTGGATAAAGTACATCAAAGCAAAAGTACCCAGCAGTACTTTGAAAATAATCCCAATGTTAAGTGAAGGGCAATATTTTTTATTTTTGTGAATAAGATTACTCAAAACCTATTAAATAAATTTCAACAAAACTTTATGAACATGTGGGGTATGACCAAAACGCAAATCCATTAGATTTTGAAGATAACACTTCAAAGTATGAGTACAAATTGAAGTTAAGAGCAAATTAAGACTGCTTAGCATGGCAAAGACATGCTCTCTCAGGTAGCCCTGTAATTTTTTGGTGTAATTGTAGCTAAAATACAATTTTAAATTTCTATCTCATGTTAGTTTGATACCCGGAGTATGGGGTTATGTTCTAGAATTAAGTTCATACTGGTTAGGGTGAGTGATAAATTTAGGGGTCTTAAATATAGTTCCAGGCTAGCAGGAACTTCCTGATTTTCCCCAAGTGTACAAACTGGTGCTTACTTAAAAGAAAAATGTAAAGTAAAGGTTTTTATGGGAGATAGAAATCTAAGTTCTACTCTAACTGCTGTACTGTTATACAATTCTTACTGATCATTGCCAAAGAATAAGAACAGTAGAATAATGAAAATGGTGACATTCCTTACTATATTTGACTTTCAACATTTGTGAGGGATGAGATTAAGTAACTTGGATAACCCCCAAAAAATCCATGAAAAGTTTTGAATTCCAACCTATATATATTTCATTAAATCTTTCAGGTTTTACAATGCTCCCCTTACTAAATAATCATTGTTTTGAGGTATATGGTGGTGTTTTGAACACAAATGATGTTCAGTATTGTACTGTACATAAATTATACGAAAAATTTTCACTGCTGTGAACAATGGAATTCTATTTTGATTTTTGCAGACAACATCCATTTCTTTACATACCGTAACTATATTTACACTATTTGGATCTTTAAAAACTGTATTGAGTACAAAACATGAACATGACTTCCTAAGTTGTGCAAGTTCTTAACTTACTCTTTGTTATGTCATGAGTATCTTTTACATTTACACATCATCATTACTGCTTTGAAATTCCTATGAGTTTGGAGAAAGGGTCAAAGTTTGTATGGATTCAGGTGCTGTTAGGAGGGTTTTTTTTTGTAAGCTGAAGAACATTTTGATAGGAAACTGTTTATTTTTCCTCTTCATTTCATTCATGAGGATTTTGTAGGAAAAAAAAATAAATGTCCTTCAATCCCCTCATAAATTTAAAGGTGAAGGCACTTACCATGGAGAGGTCCACACTGTAGGCAGCTATTTGTCAATGCCTTCAGTTTTTAGACATCACTAACTTATCAAGATTGATGCCCTGTTTCTCACCCTTGATTTCATTGTCCTGTTCTTCCTCACCCATGCTGGCTGACTATATAAACATCTCATGGTGCTCATTGTCAGTTCAGTGTTGTCTGGAAGTTCCAAGAT
Organism: Palaemon carinicauda; assembly: GCF_036898095.1. NCBI lineage: Eukaryota > Metazoa > Arthropoda > Malacostraca > Decapoda > Palaemonidae > Palaemon > Palaemon carinicauda. The sequence continues at coordinate 76,660,542 of NC_090748.1, read as the reverse complement.
TTCATCCTTGGCCACTTCCTGGAAGCCATCCACAACTACTCCCTTTGTCACTGCCATAATCTGCCTCACTGTCTCATTTCAGGTATGATTAGGAGCAAATCCCTTGGAAACCTTCACATACTCAAGCTACATATGATTCTAGCTTTGCTTTGCTCACTGTGCCTATATATCCTTGCTATGTTGCCTCATTACTTTACCAGAAGCACAAATGTATTAAGAAAAAATGTATATATTTTAGTTCTTGTGGTAAATGTTAATAAAACTGAGCTTCCGTAGAGAGGCAATATGAACATCAAGTGAGTATGGAAATAGGAAAGAAATTGATACAATTGTTAGTCATTCATATTCTTCACTTTCACTGACTTGTACTCTTCATCAAAAATGTTTTTCAACTCCCATGGGAAAACTTGGCTGCCTCATCTGCTGATGGTGTCTTCCCAGTTATCTTTATAGTTTTTAGTTGAAACCTTGAAATTTTCAAACCATGCTTTCCTGACTTGAAATAATGTAAGTGGCAGTATTGGTACTTGGTTCATCATTCATACCAAGCTTGAAATGTTGAAAGGGAGACTTTTCCTTTGGATAATGTTAGATCCCACTACTGTGCCTTTACATTCACTGAAACAAGGCATTCTCTACAGTGAATATTGCCTTGATCCATACTCCGAAAGTATGTGTCACACTGCACAGTGTGTTTGGATTTAGAACAACATGAATGTTGATATAGTTTTTCTCTATATACCTTACAACACTTGTTTGCGTGGAACAATTTACCCACTGCAGCCAAAGTCATATCGTCTCTATACAGCACATATTTAGCACCTCTGCCTTTTGTTCCAGTTTTATCTCATTTTTATGGCCTATAGGTACTGATTTGGCAGAGGATGATGTTCAAATTGGGGAGTTGAAATATGGCAGGCATTTGAGATATTAACAGTACTGGTCACTGGATGGCAATCAAATAAGACCATTTGGGGAATGAGGATGAGAAGACCTTCATACAGCCCCCCAAAAATTAAATTATTGATTGAATATCTTGGGCATCCTTAGAAAATAATAAAACCTGCAAAATTTAAACCCACAAATATGAAGGGCCAACTATATAAAATCTCTTTGTTCATTGATTCATTGCTAACCTCTGGTCTGGTAATTTGAGGAAATTCTTAGAACTCTTTATTTGTCACTTACTCAATATTAAGGTTGGTATTGGTGAAGTACAAAATATATTCTAGGTATAAGTGATTGATAAAATTTCTTATTTAGGAGGGTAGCGGTCTACATCCAGTAAGTGATTGTGGAAGTGAGAGGCGAGAGCATCTCCCCATCAGAGATTCTGCTGTTGTTCCTGAACCCCAGGGGGCCCAGTTTTTAGAAGCTCATGTTATTTTTGAGCCATTATTATCAGCAATTGGAGTTATAACGCAGCAGGTATGTTACTTTGCCAGAAGTATTTTAAAATGGGTTATTTTTGCTTTGGGAACAGGTTTGAAGAAAGTTTACTTTATGATGAATACAGTATTTATACTATTCTTATTTTGTTATTTGTTACATTATCTAGGTCACTGGAGGAGCCCTTGAGCAGCTTGGTGCTAACGTGTCAATCACCGGTTGCGTGGACATTTTGCGAGTGGACATCATTGAATCAGAAGCTTCTAGACTGAACCGAAAGAAACGGAAAACAGGACTTCATGCAGGTAACTCTGCTAGCACTTCAGGAGACAACTCTGGTATTTCTGGTAGGTTGAGAAGCAAAGATAATCCATCTGGAGAAATGAACTGCTTGCACAACCACCCTTGGCCTACCTACATTATACAGCCGTGGCCGACTGACTGTTTTATAGTTTAAACACCAATGTTGCTCCTCTGTTTAGAAATTGATAATCCCAAAGAAGCATGAACTCATTGAATTGCCCAATTTTTTAGGGCTCAAAGAACATGGATTTATGACCGATTGTGGCCAAATCAGGACAACATAAAAAATTGAGCAGTTTTATATTAGCTATGCAAAATATTATTTTGCATCTCGGCATATAGTAAGTGCATTATGCTTAAACTAGTACAGAATAAGTATTGCAGCAGCATGCTGTTATTTTATGCATTAAGTATTATTATTCTAAGTCCATGATTTTTTTCCATCAGATAGTTAGCTAATGTGTATTTAATGAACTTTTTTTTCACCAATCATAAGGTTTTTTTTCTAATATTTTCTTCATTTCCTTGCTTGTTGGTCACCTAATCTTAGAAATCTGCATCTATCTGTGGAACATTTACAACTGAATAGCATATTAGTTAGGATTAAAGTACACTGGATTGAATATGCCATAGAATGGTTTGACAGGTATTTATATATGGTACCTCTAAGTATTATAGTACTTTATTTGGTTCCTTTTTTTTACCTTCAAATTTCATCCAAAATAGCTTTGATAGTGAACAAATTCAGATTTATTCAAATTGATTTGATGCTTATTGCATATTTTTCTCTCTCCTGGTGTCAGATAAAGTAGCCAACAATATTAGAAATCCCTTGAATAGATCAGCAAGTGGTATGTGTAGCTCAACTCAAGAAAATTTTTAATTTTGATGATTAATTACTCTTTTAGTATATACAGTATGTGCAAAAGGCTTCACTCTTCAATATTAACACTGTACTTTGTGATTCTGGGTATTCAATAGCACTTATTGTTCCCAATCCAAAGATTTTAATTTACATCACAACACTTTCAAAATAAGTCATTTGATAGTGCTAGATCCCAAGTTGCCTATTGTTAAGTTTGTTAATATGTATTTGTTCCTATACGGACTTACCACGGACCAACGTTATAGGAGAACCCTGAGCTAGCTAGCTCTCTGACCAGGAATTCCCTCCCCCCCATTAGGCCTAATAACCCCCCCTCTCCACGTGTATGACCCTGACATCCCTTTTTTTCCTAGAATGTCATGAGAAGACGCCTCAGGTGACCTTTCCCAGGTCCCGATCCCCATTTTACTCCTGGTTGTCGAAACGTGAGGTCGACTTGCCAACTTCTCTCACGACCGTTAGTTTTTCCCTTATGTTACAGTGTGTGTTGCTCTCATTTTCCTTTGCTGCTTCGTGTTCATTTGTATCCACTAAGTATGGAATCTGTGTGTGTGTGCAGCATTGTTGTGCTGGTGTTAACTGGAAGTTGTGTGCAGCTTTCCTTTCACACATGGAAGTTGATCTTCCTTTCGGGTTCGTGTGTATTCCCCAAGCGACACGTGTGAGGAGTAGGCCTATGTGGGCTGGAATGATGCTCAGTGGGCCAAGATAGCCACAAAGAAACAAAAGAAGTTTAAGAAGGTCTGGTTGTTCTCGAAGAAGGGTAGTGGGTCTGGTCCTTCGTCGGCCTGTTCTTCAGTTCCCAGGGTTTCGCGAACTTCTCTGTCCTGGGTGTTGCCTGCAGGACCTCGTGTTTCCCCTTCGTTGCTGGGAGTCAAGCTCTCATTAACACGACTGGTTCCACCGGAATCTCTTCCTCTCCCTCACCAGGGATGGCCACGGCGGAAGTAGCAGGAGCCTTAAGAGATGTGATGTCGAGGTGTGAGCGTCTGCTCCAGGGTTGCGCGGCCCTCTTAGCGGATGGTCCTCCGCCCTGGCTAGCCGCACCACGTGGGGAGCACGTGGCTTGAGGCGCTCAGCCGCCGACTCATTAGCCTACCCAGCCAGAACCGTCTCAGGCTCCCCTACCAGAGATCGACCAATAGAGCCGTCAATCTGCTGCTTGGCTCGACTTTTCGTCCATTTATCCGCCGTCAGCGGACAGGACATCTACTTCTCTGTGGGTAGAGGTTCTGCCTTCTGGGCACCGGCTTCCTAGGACCGATCTAACTTCGTGGGCTCAAGAAGCCTATTTGGGCACCCCAAGGACCGTGTTCATGTCCCATGCTGAGGGACATCTTACCGGCATGAGGAACTGCGGACTCTGTTCCCCTGGCCCTTGGGAGGTGGGAGGAGTTCCTGCCCATGGGCGTCAGCTCTTATCCGCTTCCTGCAGTCATGGACCGAGTGCGTCGAGAGGAGACAGAAAACTGTGAAAGGAGACGTCACTCCTCTAGGCTGCTGTCTTACGGCTCCGTGTCTCCGGGTCACGCTCCAGCAGCAAAGCGAAGCCGAGGGAAGGAAGAGCGACGTGGGGCTCCTTTGTCCGGAGAACCACATCTCCGGGGCGTTCATTCGCTAGCCCCAGTGAAGTTCCTGATACGGGAATGTGGGATTCTTAAGAGGGGTCTAAGGACCACCTAGAGGACGAGGTGGTTGAGAAAGTGTGTCCTTCTGCAGGGTCCTTGGCCTCATTCGGAGACCCAACGACCTCCCAGAGCCCTCTACAGCTCAGAGGCAGAACCACTCCACAGGTCTGGAATGCTGGTTCAGAGCCCCAAGGAAGGCTAGGCCCTCCTTGGCCCTGCCTATCTCCCAAAATATTGGGCAGAGTGTAAAGAAGATCACCTCCGCCACATCAGAACCAAAACAAATGGACAGGTACAGTAACCTTGTGAAGCTCCTGCCCTTCCCTGAGGTGAAGCCAGGAGCTTCTAACCTCAAGAGGGGGCCTGTCAATAGCACCGAGCCTCAAATGAGAATCTGGTGTCCGTAGATCCGGGTTCCATGGAGGAAAGGTTTTCTGGCGGGTCCGCGGGCTTCACGGTGCAAGAGGCAACGGCCTCTGGAGGACCAGGTAGAAGAAGCTCTGCTCAGGTGGAGGAGAGAGCCAAGATGTGATGCTACACAAGGTGTTATCATCGTCGTCACACCCTCAGTACCGTCCAAGAGAGCACAGCAGGCCCAGGGCCTAGTCCGGTAGCAAACCTCCCATTCTGCTACAAATACCACAGAATCAAGTGCTTTCTACCGCCCTCTGGAGCTCCTCTATGCAGCCCCCACAGGAGGACAGAAGGCATCCCCAGTCACCCATCGGAACAGAGCTCCAGCCGACCAGCGGTCCCTTGGTGGTCATTTTATTATTATTATTATTGTTATTATTATTATTATTGTTATTGTTGTTGTTATTATTATTATTATTATGCCCCCTGTGGCCGCGGGGGCATGAAACAATTAGAATAGCGCCAACGTTATCCCTGCGTGTCGTAAGAGGCGACTAAAAGGGACGGGACGAGGGGGCTGGGAACCCCCTCTCCTGTATAGAAAATCCTGTGAGACAGCAACAGAGATGGAGCTGGGGGGAGAGTGACTGCTCCCCGCACTCTAGTTTTTGGGTGTTTGAATGTGCGTGGATGTAGTACGATAGAGAGTAAAAGATGTGAGATTGGAAGCATGTTTAGAAGTAGAAGGATGGATGTATTGGCCTTGTGTGAGACAAAGATGAAAGGAAAGGGTGAAGTGATGTTTGGTGAAATGTCTGGTAGAGTGTCTGGGATTGAAAGGGGAAGAGCGAGAGAGGGTGTGGCTTTATTGTTGAGTGAATGGATGACAGGTAAAGTAGTGGAATGGAAGGAGATATCATCTAGGTTAATGTGGGTAAGGGTTAGGTTGGGTAGGGAATGTTGGGCGTTTGTCAGTGCGTATGGGCCAGGTAGTGAGAAAAGTGAAGAAGAGCGGAATGAGTTCTGGAATGAATTAACTAGGTGTGTAGAAGGACTGGGTAAAAGGAATTATGTAGTTGTTATGGGTGACTTAAATGCTAGAGTGGGTGCTGGAGAGGTAGAAGGTGTCATTGGGAAATATGGCATACCAGGTGAAAATGAGAGTGGTGAGAGACTGGTAGATATGTGTGTTGAACAAGAGATGGTAATAAGTGCTAGCTTTTTAAAAAGAAAGATAAAAATAAGTATACATGGGTAAGAGTGGCAAATGGAAGAGTAGTAGAAAGGGCATTAATGGATTATGTGTTGATAACTAAAAGAATGTTTGGAAGATTGAAAGACGTGCACGTGTTTAGGGGAATGGCTAACGGTATGTCTGATCATTTTTTGGTGGAAGGAAAATTAGTTGTAGCAAAAGAGTGGGGGAATAGAGTAGGTGGATGTAAAAGGGAGCTAGTGAGGGTTGAAAAGCTAATAAAACTGGGGGTAAAAAGTAAATATCAGGAAAGGTTGAAAATGGCATATGACGAGGTGAGAGTAAGAGAAACTGGTAATTTAGAGGAGGAGTGGAAGTTAGCAAAAGAAAATTTTGTTGGGATTGCAAGTGATGTATGTGGCAAGAAGGTTGTTGGAGGCAGCATGAGGAAGGGCAGTGAATGGTGGAATGAAGGAGTGAAGGTAAAAGTGGAAGAGAAAAAGAGGGCTTTTGAAGAATGGCTGCAGAGTAATAGTATAGAGAAGTATGAAAAATATAGAGAGCAAAAGGTGGAAGTAAAGCGCAAGGTACGTGAGGCAAAGAGGGCAGCTGACCTGAGGTGGGGTCAGGGACTGGGTCAGTCATATGAAGAGAATAAGAAGAAGTTTTGGAAAGAAGTGAAGAGAGTAATGAAGGCCGGCGCAAGAATTGAAGAGACAGTGAAAGATGGAAATGGAAGGTTGTTAAAAGGAGAGGAGGCAAGGAAAAGGTGGGCGGAATATTTTGAAAGTTTGCTGAATGTTGAGGATGATAGGGAGGCAGATATAATTGCGGTTCCAGGTGTTGAGGTGCCAGTGATGGGAGATGAGAATGATAGAGAGATTACAATAGAGGAAGTGAGGAGAGCACTAGATGAAACGAGAGTAGGAAAAGCATCGGGTATGGATGGTGTGAAAGCTGAGATGTTGAAGGAAGGGGGTGTGACTGTACTTGAATGGTTGGTGAGATTGTTTAATGTGTGTTTTGTGTTGTCAATGGTACCAGTAGATTGGGTCTGTGCATGTATTGTACCACTATATAAGGGTAAGGGAGATGTGCATGAGTGTTGTAATTCAAGAGGTATTAGTTTGTTGAGTGTAGTTGGAAAAGTGTATGGTAGAATACTGATTAATAGGATTAAGGATAAAACAGAGAATGCAAACTTGGAAGTACAGGGTGGTTTTAGAAGAGGTAGGGGTTGTATGAATCAGATTTTTACAGTTAGGCAGATATGCGAGAAATATTTAGCAAAAGGTAAGGAGGTGTATGTTGCGTTTATGGATCTGGAGAAAGCATATGATAGAGTTGATAGGGAAGCAATGTGGAATGTGATGAGGTTATATGGAGTTGGTGGAAGGTTGTTGCAAGCAGTGAAAAGTTTCTACACAGGTAGTAAAGCATGTGTTAGAATAGGAAATGAGGTGAGCGATTGGTTTCCGGTGAGAGTGGGGCTGAGACAGGGATGTGTGATGTCGCCGTGGTTATTTAACTTGTATGTTGATGGAGTGGTGAGAGAGGTGAATGCTAGAGTGCTTGGACGAGGATTAAAACTGGTAGGCGAGAATGATCATGAATGGGAGGTAAATCAGTTGTTGTTTGCGGATGATACTGTACTGGTAGCAGACACAGAAGAGAAGCTTGACCGACTAGTGACAGAATTTGGAAGGGTGTGTGAGAGAAGGAAGTTGAGAGTTAATGTGAGTAAGAGTAAGGTTATGAGATGTACGAGAAGGGAAGGTGGTGCAAGGTTGAATGTCATGTTGAATGGAGAGTTACTTGAGGAGGTGGATCAGTTTAAGTACTTGGGGTCTGTTGTTGCAGCAAATGGTGGAGTGGAAGCAGATGTACGTCAGAGAGTGAATGAAGGTTGCAAAGTGTTGGGGGCAGTTAAGGGAGTAGTAAAAAATAGAGGATTGGGCATGAATGTAAAGAGAGTTCTATATGAGAAAGTGATTGTACCAACTGTGATGTATGGATCGGAGTTGTGGGGAATGAAAGTGATGGAGAGACAGAAATTGAATGTGTTTGAGATGAAGTGTCTGAGGAGTATGGCTGGTGTATCTCGAGTAGATAGGGTTAGGAACGAAGTGGTGAGGGTGAGAACGGGTGTAAGAAATGAGTTGGCGGCTAGAGTGGATATGAATGTGTTGAGGTGGTGTGGCCATGTTGAGAGAATGGAAAATGGCTGTCTGCTAAAGAAGGTGATGAATGCAAGAGTTGATGGGAGAAGAACAAGAGGAAGGCCAAGGTTTGGGTGGATGGATGGTGTGAAGAAAGCTCTGGGTGATAGGAGGATAGATGTGAGAGAGGCAAGAGAGCGTGCTAGAAATAGGAATGAATGGCGAGCGATTGTGACGCAGTTCCGGTAGGCCCTGCTGCTTCCTCCGGTGCCTTAGATGACCGCGGAGATAGCAGCAGTAGGGGACTCAGCAGTATGAAGCTTCATCTGTAGTGGAAATGTGGGAGGTTGGGCTGTGGCACCCTAGCAGTACCAGCTGAACTCGGCTGAGTCCCTGGTTAGGCTGGAGGAACGTAGAGAGTAGAGGTCCCCTTTTTGTTTTGTTTCTTGTTGTTGTCGGCTACCCCCCAAAATTGGGGGAAGTGCCTTTGTTATATGTATGTATTATTATTATTATTATTATTACTAGCCAGGCTACAACTCTAGTTGGAAAAGCAAGCTGCTATGAGCCCAAGGGCTCCAACAGGGAAAAATAGCCCAGTGAGGAATGGAAATAAGGAAATAGATGATAGGAGAAAAAATATTTTAAAAACAGTAATATCAAAACAGATATGTCTTATATAAACTATAAAAAGACTTATGTTAGCCTGTTCAACATAAAAACATTTGCTGTAAGTTTGAACTTGTGAAGTTCTACTGATTCAACTACCCGATGAGGAAGATCATTCCACAACTTGGTCACAGCTGGAATAAAACTTCTAGAATACTGTGCAGTATTGAGCCTTATGATGGAGAAAGCCTGACTTAGAATTAACTGCATGTCTAGTATTACGAACAGGGTGGAAATGTCTTGAAAGATTTGAATGTAAAGGATGGTCAGAATTATGAAAAATCTTATGCAGCATGCATAATGAACTAAGTGAATGACATTGCCCAAGATTAAAATCTAGATCAGGAATAAGAAATTTAATAGACCTTATGTTCCTGTCCAACAAATTAAGATGAGAATTAGCAGCTGAAGACCAGACAGGAGAACAATACTCAAAACAAGATCGAATAAGAAATTTAATAGACTGTATGTTGTTATCCAACAAATTAAGATGAGAATCAGCAGCTGAAGACCAGACAGGAGAACAATACTCAAAACAAGGTAGAATGAAAGAATTAAAACACTTCTTCAGAATACAGTAGATTGATCACCGTAAATCTTAAAAGACTTTCTCAATGAGCCATTTTTTTTTTTGTGCAGTTGAAGAAGACACAGACATATTGTTTCTCAAAAGTAAATTTGCTGTTGAGAATCACAACTAAAATTTTAAAAGTCATATAAAGTTAAATAAACATTATCTATGCTGAGATCCGGATGTTGAAGAGCCACTGTCCTTTACCTACTTACAATCATACTTTGAGATTTGATAGGATTCAACTTCATACCCTATAATTTGCACCATACACTAATTTTAGCTAGATCTCTATTAAGGGATTCTGCAACCCCAGATCTACATTTAGGAGATGGAATTGATGCAAAGGGAGTAGCATCATCTGCTTGTGTAACAAGCTTGTTTTCTTGGCCAAACCACATGTCATGTGTGCATAGTATGAAAAGTAATGGGCCAAGAACACTACCCTGTGGAACATTAGATATCACATTCGTATACTCACTATGGTGCCTATCAACAACTCTGAGATTTATTACTTAGAAATTAAATAATAATGCTAAGAAACGACCAGCCCACTCCCAACTGTTTGAGTTTAAATACAAGCGCCTCGTGATTAACATGGTCAAAGGCAGCACTAAAATCAAGGCCAATCATACAAACTTCCTGAACACAATCCAGGGATTTTTGTACAGCCTTGGAGATTGTATGAAGGGAATTACATCCTTCAAGGCCTTTACAAAAACCAAATTGCAAACTAGGGAACAGATGATTACCTTCAGCAAACCTATTATGACGGTTTGGTTAAAGACGTTCAAAAACTTTAGATAATACTGTATAGGAGTTTTGGAAATTGGGCGGTAATCACATGTACTTGAGCTACCACAAATGCATTTACATACTGGAATAGCATTACCAATTCCCCAACAAGTGTTAAAAGCTCCTCTTCTTGCTAACTTGCACAAAATAACAGATAACTTTGGAGCTAATAAATCTGCAGTCTTTGTAAAAAACAAAGGAAAAATACCATTTGGGTCTACACCTCCATAAACATCAAGGTTCATCGGGAGCTTTAATTTCACGAGATCGAAAAGCTAAACTAGATAGTTTAGCCTCAGAAAAACAGGAATGAGGAAGTTCAAGCTTATCATTACTCTGTTTACTGTCAAACACATTAGCCAAAACGGTTGCCTTTTCCTTTGGACAGTGAGTGACTCTGCCATCTGGTTTAAGTAAAGGAGGAACTGTTGCATAAACACCAAATAGTGCAGATTTAAGGGTAGTCCACCACTTATGTTCTTGGGCTATGCCAGAAAGGGTTTCTTTTATGGTTAGATTGTATTCCTTTTCAGTTGAAACACAAACTCTCTGAGCAAAAGCTCTAAGCTGAGTATAGATATTCAAGGTAAAATCTGATCTGTTACCCTTCCAAAGATATTAGACATCCTGCTTCTCCAAATTAGCACGTCTGCAATCATCATTGAACCACGGTTTGTCCTTCACTTGGTACTTTAACACACGAGAAGGGATACGCCTATCAATTATATTGACTAGATTCTCATTCAAAGGGACAACAGGATCAACACTACTATACAATTGTGACCAATTCAAGCCCAAAAGATCATGCAAAATCCCATTGCAGTCTGCTTGAGATATTATATTTCTTTAAAAGAAGATAGGGTAGGAGGCCACTCTCCCCTATGCCCTCCAGGGGTAGGAGGATTCCTCTCAAGAAGGTGGAGAAAGTGGATGGAAGTAGGAGTAGACCTGTGAACAGTACAGGTCTTGAAGGATGGCTACCGGATCCCCTTCTGAGACTCCCCTCCTCCTTTGGTATCGGGGCGCGAGGCCGTTTCTCTGTGGCCCAAGGAAGAAGCACGTTAAGAGGACCTTCGAAGGGGAAATACAGGACCTGCTCCGGAAAGGGGCCATCCAACCCGTGGGGCCTGAGCTACCTGTATTCTTCAGCCTTCTGTTTAAAGGTTTAAAGGCTGCTCATGAATGGCAGAGGTAAGGGACAAGCTAGGACTAAGGAGGGACAGGCAATGGCTGCTGATGATTCACCAGATAGACCTATAGACTCTCCCAAACACCCAATCCTTAGCTCACAAGGATGGTGAGGTTGCAGCGACCAAAGAAATTGACGAGTCTGAGCAGGACTAGAACCCCAGTCTGGTGTTCACCAGTCAGGGACGTTACCAATGCTTTCAAGATGGAAACGGCCAGGACGGTTCTGGCAGCTATCAGGGAAGGGGATTTTATGTTATCCTTGGACCTCAAGGACGCCTATTTCTAGGTTCCAGTACACCCCTCCTGCAGGAATTTTCTCCAATTCAAATGTTGAAAGGAAGTCTTCAATTTCCGCACCCTCTGGTTTGGCCTCTCAACCACTCCTCAGGTTTTCACCAGAGTCTTTACCCTAGTCTTGCAGTGGGCCCACAAGAGAGGGATGAGACTCCTGAGATACCTCGACGATTGGTTACTCCTCTCGGAGTCCTTGGAGGACCTGTTGAGGCAGAGGGATGAGTTGGTGGCCTTTTATTTGGGACTGGGAGTGGTCTTCAATTGGGAGAACTCACAACTCTCTCCAACCATGATGGTGTACCTGGGAATGGAAGTATGCTCCATGCGTGCTAGAGCCTTCCAAACGAGGGAGAGGGTTGTGAAGTTAGAAGAAGTAGCGCGGCCTCTCACCAAGCTGTTACCGGCATCTCTCGAGGAGTGGCAGAGGCTAGTGGGGCACCTGTTGTCCCTGAAGAAGCTCATCCCCAAAGGAAGGCTGATGTTGCTACCGGCCCAGTGGGACGTGAAGGAAGTTCAGGCTATATTGGAAAAACATCTGTTGGTGAGACATCCCCCATCCCAGTCAACCAAGGAGGCTCTCCAGTGGTGGCTATACCTGAGGAACACCCTAGCAGGGGTCTCACTACTGGATCCTCCTCCGGAGGTCCTCTTCTTCACAGATGCGTCCAGGGAGGGATGGGGAGCTCATCTGCCGGACCAAGCGGCCACAGGACTGTGGTCTCTGGAGGAAAAGGCCCTCTACATAAACAAACTTGAACTTCTGGCTGTGCAGAGAGCCCTCCTCGAACTGGGAAGCTCATTAGTAGGGAGAGGGGTGGCCTTAATGAGCGACAATGCCACTGTCGTAGCCTACATCAGGAAACAGGGCGGTCTCTGATCCCATCGTTTTCACAACCTGACGGCAGAGATACTGTCCTGGCCTGAGGACAACGCCATCTCCCTAATGGCCAGGTAAATTCCAAGAAAGAGGAATGAAGTCGCAGACGGGCTCAGCAGAGGAGGACAAGTGCTGGCGGGCGAATGGTCCCTACATCAGGAAGTGGCAAAGAAAGTGATAGGAAAGTGTGGTTCTCCCTGTTTGGACCTCTTTGTGACAAGGCTAAACATCAAGTTGCCAGTCTTTTGCTCCCCAGTGCCAGACTCGGCAGCAGCATTGGAGGATGTGTTCCAGCACCTGTGGAACGGGCTTAACGGGTATGCTTTTCCACCTTCAACCTTCTACTGAACTTAGCGATGGAACTGCCGTGGCCTCTGCCTCTGCAACAAGACATGCTAAGGCAGCCACACTTCCGGAGGTTCCATGAGGTCTCTCAAACCTCTTCCTTCACACTTGGAGACTATTCAGCGCCTGCTAAGAAGGGAGGGATACCCCAGAGGGACAGCCACTCAGATGATGGGTAACTTTAGTTAGTTTAAGAGGGCCATACTGTATACCAAGCAAAGTGGGCTGCTTTTGGTAAATTTTGTGACAAGGAGGGCATAAAACCACTCAGCGCCTTGATCCTCATCATCACAGACTTCCTGGTCCACCTACGCCTTGACCAGGGCATGTCAGTTTTGGCAGTGAAGGGTTTCCAAGCGGCCTTAGGGCAGGTCTTCCTCCTCAGGGCATTGAATCTAGGAGCCTCCAAGTGGCTCTCAATGTATAAAGGGATTTGAACAAGCATGTCTACCCAAGCTCTCAAAGCCACCATTTGGGACATCATCAAGGTCCTCGACGCTTTAAGGAAACCTCCCTTTGAGCCCCTGCGTCAGGTCATGAACAGGGAACTCACTCTGAAAACGGTTCCTCCTCGCCCTGACCTCATTCAAATGGGTAGGCGAGCTCTACGGCCTCTTGACAGATGTCTCTCACTCTCACGGTTGGAAGGAGTTGGTTTTCAAGTTCGTCCCCTCCTTCGTGGCTAAGACGCAGAACCCAGCTGTAGCAGACCTTGGTTCGAAGAGTTCTCCATCCCCGCCCTCCCGATGGCAAATGACCCAGAGGACCTGATATTGTGCCCGGCAAGAGCGATGCGGAATTACCTCTCTAGGACCGCCAACCTCCGTCCAACTATTAGGAAGCTATTTGATACTACGGGGAAGATGAAGAAGGCAGTCTCTAAGAACACAATCGCTTTCTGGCTAAGAGAGATGATCTGTAGGGCGTACTGGGCGAAGGGTAAGCCCTCCCCTAGATCTGCCAAGCAGCATGACATCATGGGCATTGGCACTTTGTTGGCCTTCGAAAGAACATGGCAGTCGGCCAGGTGCTGAGAGCAGATGTATGGACGCAACAATCGACCTTCACAGCCCACTATCTCAAGGACTGTTTCCTCAGGTCTCAGGAGGGGTTCAAACTCATCCCAGTTGTGTAACAAAGGATCTAAGGGGTGCAAATAGCACACTCCATATGGAACAGCGAGGGATAGTGTGTCTCAAACCCCTATCCCCTTTACCTACCATATACAGTTCCTGGAAGGAATAAGACATCTTGGTGAGTGTTCCTCTGGCTAACCTTGTTATTTTGTATACCTTAATTACAATTCATTTTCCCGACAAGCTTTACTTCTCTCTGCAACCCTTTGGCCACCCCATTCATACCTAAGATGCATCCCAGACCATCCAAGACTGGAGGATGTAAAATACACTGGAAGATGCATTAGCAACTCTCTGGTGGATATACCAGGTGCCTCACACTGAGGAACCCGGGGGAACCCAAACATAGAATAAGGCAATAAGAAAGTGTCTATTTTTCCCGCCTCCAAATTCTGAGTCTCCTCTAACGTTGGTCCGTGGTAAGTCCATGTAGGAACAAATGACAATTTCTTAGAAAATTGTATTTTTTCTAACATGCTTAGCACGGACCAATCGTGTTATTGACTTCACGTCCATCCTATTGGTAGGAGTCGTTTTCCGGAATGAGTAGTAGAATGGGGATCGCGACGTGGGAAAGGTCACCTTAGGTGTCTTCTCAGGGCATTCTGGGAAAACAAATGAGGTCATGGCCGTGCACATGGAGAGGGGGATGAGGGGTATTAGGCCCTTGGGGGGGGAAAATTCCTTGTTGGGGAGCTAGCTAGCTCAGGGTTCTCGTATAACATTGGTCTGTGATAAGCATGCTAGGAAAAATGCAATTTCTGAAGTTGCCTTTTGTTAAGTCTGTTAACATGAATTTATTAGATGGTATAAATTTTTTTAGAAATGGTCCACCAAAATTCCCGTAAAAATGAAATATGATTGGCAGAACACACGAACATGAAGGAAAGAAAGTGCCTTCACTGAACCCTTTTGCACAGGACAGGAGGGTTCATTGATATTTATAAAATATTAAAGGGAAACTGAAATCGCTCGCCTCGGGTGATATAAATTTATGCACACTGCCTTCCTTATGGAGGTAAAAGCAAATTTGGGCCATAGCAGTGAGCAGTGTTCTTACAAAATCTTCTGCTACATGAGATATATCTTCACACCTTGGTGGTCAGGGGTAGTTGCCATAGTTGAATTTTTCATATTTAGTATACCTGTATTGATGTTGAAACCATTTACAAGTTTGCATTATATCCCAGTCATCTCCCAAAGGAATACCTCTCTTTGTCAGTATTGAATAGACAGAAACCCCATCTACTTAGAAGGCACTAGCCATCCAAGATTTATTAGCAAGAAGAGTGCCTCCATTTAGTCATTCTTTTACAAAGGAGGTGACATTATTGTGTTTATCATACAGTATAGTATCCTCTCATTTTAGTATCCAAAAAATTAGTTTGTTACACTTGTCATTTTATAAGAAAGGGTCATTGACTTAGCTGCACAGCCACATTTTTCAACTTGTTTGACTCAGCATACCGTTATACAGATTCTTATGAATATGTTGAAATGATTATAGTATTTAACTTGCCACAGTATGATAGTTTTATTTTTTAATGTGAATATGTGTGAAAAAGAGACAATTGTGACCAAGTGTAAAAAAAAAATTACCAAGGTTAATAGTATTAGTCAAATTTTAACAATTTCTTTTTATAATCACTATCTTTAGATTATACATTTTCAGCTTTAATTTCTCTGAAAATCACTTGTACTTCTTTCTTGATATCAACCTTAAAACTATAATATTTCCTGTTTTGTTTCCTTTTAATAGGCTTACATTTTTAGGGAAATATTGAGTCAATCGGGCAGAAAATCGCATTTATCCCATCGTGGGTACATCATTTTTCTCTCCAGTTCTCTCGTCGCAGTTGTGTGATTCAAACCATTGTTGTCTTGTGCTCCAGATTGTGTGTTTTTTGTGGTTTAGTTTATTTACAGATTAATTATTGATGTTGTCTTATGAAATTTCTATGAATGCCTGTGTGAGTTGTTCAAGGGACTTGCTACTGGGTGATCTTAATTCTCATTTTCTTATATCGTGGCGGAGTCAGGATTGTCATTTGAATAATCGGTGGGAGAAATGAGATCTGCTAATAGTACCTTGTATGAAGAGATATGTTTAACTGATAGCTAACCACTTTAAGAAGTTCAAAGGTAGAAGGAAGTTAATGTTTTGTTCAGAGGAGAATTCTAGACTGGAGTAATGTAGTTCCTTACATTGGGGATGGTGATTATAATGCCACTCAAGCTATTAAGAAGCTTTTGGGAGATGATAATAGTGAACTTCATAAGCTCCTTCCTACATTTAGTTTGTGAAATCTAAGACACCAATGAGTTCCTAGGCAAAACCAATGATTTTAGCCTATTCTGCATTGTTTAGAACCCTAGGCTAACCCCTCAAGTTTTCCCAAGTGATTCTATTGTACCAGTCAGTAAGGGTTCTGATGGTGCACAAGCATTATGAAGTTAATCACCTCTCCACAAGATTCACATGCAAATTAATCCAGTTCCTTCAATCACAAAATCCTTGCTTTTCTATGATCTTGTCAATTCTATATGACCACCGGTTTCTGAGATAGAAGATTGGGCTAATATCCTGGATCCTGATTTACTTCTACACTCTGAAGTAAAAACACATGAGAAACCATTTATACCTATATTAGTAGTGTGGCATATTGTATGGTTCCTGTTGATAGGCAAAATAGATTTTGAATAAGTTTTTCAGAGTTTCAACTAGGGATGAAAAGTTGCATCATGTTTCGGATGGCAGTGAGCTCAATCTGAAGTAACCTCAACCACAAACATATCTTAAGTTTTCCCTAATGGCACCAATGTAGGTGTTAGTACTTCAACTGCCAAACTAGCTTAATGTTGGCACAAATGTTACCATTAAAATTGGGTAGTGTGAAGTTCCTATTTTGATGATTCATTAAAATTGGGAAGTGTGACGTTCCTATTTTGATGATTCATTAAAATTGGGAAGTGTGACGTTCCTATTTTGATGATTCATTAAAATTGGGAAGTGTGACGTTCCTATTTTGATGATTCATTAAAATTGGGAAGTGTGACGTTCCTATTTTGATGGTTCACCAGGCTAGGAAGACAAAAATGAGGATAATAGAAAGGAAGAACTCAACTCGAATGAACTACAATTATCTCCTCATTCGTTAAGGAAGCTTATTCCTGAAATGTATCCAAACGATGTAATTAATGTAAATTCTAATTGAAAAAAGCAAATCAGACAATGGCTAGGTTAAGTAAAATTTGGAAATTAAACTTCATAAAATTACATATAAAAACCAGACTCTATGTCAGTTTTGTGAGATTGGTGTTACTGTATGGACATGAGTTGTGGTATCACAACGAAAAAATATCCAACATATTTTGTAGATTTGAGAACAAAGTTCTCAGAAGAATATTGGGAGATAAGTGGCAGGACAGGATTAGAAACGAAACTATGAGAGAGATTACTCGAGTGCCATATGTGGATGAGATCATGGTGAGGGGTAGATGGAGATGGTTTGAGCATGCTCTTCGCTACCCCCAAAATTCGAAGAAGTGCCTTAGTATATAGAAAGATACAGATGAGTTCATTAGAAGATACTACTAGTATTTAATTCATATCGTAAACTTGGAAAATTGTAGATCATGAGAGCGTATAAAGAGGACTACTGTAACTTTAAAAAGTCATCTGAAAGTCAATAAACAAAGTGACCAAGCCTTGGGTAGATTTGACAATGTTCAGAAAGCCAGTGTTTGTTGATTTGGGGTTATTTGAAACTTTACCCCAGTTAAACAAAGCTTACTGTTACAGTTCTTCCTCTCCACTGTTCTGGTCTCTTATTACTTTTCCATTTCCCTTACAGCTCTTAGTACTATCATTCTAAGATATTTAATGCAGACATATAGTTGTCTATAAAGTATTTTAAAGGCTTAAAAGGAATTTAGATAATCCCATGTAAAAGAACTGTTGGTGTAACAAATTAGTAGTTCAGGATTGTCTGTGGGGTGTATGCCCTAGATTGCCAATAAGTTAACAGAGCTCAAAGTATAGTGATTAATGTGCAAGAAGTGTATATACTTCTTTATAGCAAAGATTAGCTTTGTATCTGTACAATTAAAATGTGTATTGGCTTTAGAAATGAACTGAAAGCACAGTACGTAATAAAGCAAATCCTCAGCACACTTACACACTTTTTATCTAGCAAGAAGGATTAGAAGTAAATTTGTTGTTACTGCACATTGTGCTTAGGAACCTTACATGCCCTTAACTTATAAAACACTTGCCATGCTTATGGCTGCCCTCTTTGTCTATTTCCTAATTCTTATCTCTGTATTCATTATGAATTCAACAGATTTTTCAAAGTTCATAAATAAAATTTGTGCGGAATTTTAATTATGTAGGGTTACATCATCCATTGAAAAAGAATTGGGAAAGTCACTTATAAATTTTTATCTTTGTTTGTTTCGTTATTGTATATGCAGCTTGTCCATGGGAAGCCCAGTCAAAACATAAATCGTATAATGAGAATATCCTTATAAAGAACTGCTCATAATAGGTATTGCCAAGTGACCAATAGACTTGGAAAATGTCAGGACCATTTGGCACTGGTACATTGTCTAACTAGCAGAAACCTAAAAGAGATAATTTAAAACTACAATTTACAAAGCTTTTAAAGTTTGTTGTTTACCTGTGAAACCTTTTATATTAAATGTAGGTGAACTGAAATTTAGATTTTAATATTTCGTATTATATCCAAGCATCATTTTTTTTTTTTTCAAATGGCTTGATATTGACTAGGTTCAATTAATTTGTTATGTTCCAGGCAAAACATAAGTTGTATCATAAGAATATCCTTATAATGAACTTCTCAGAGTGGGTATTGCCAAGTGAGCACTAGACTTGGCAAATGTTAGGAGCATTTGGCAATGAAATTTAGATTGTAATATTTGTTAGTAGATCTCCAAATATCAAAATTTGTTTAAATGGCTTGATATTAACTATGTTCAATCTATTTTTTATGACTTCTTGTGCTTAATGGCTCCCAGATAGCGATTTCTTTCATTGTTAGCCAGAATATCTCCCAAATGGATATTGCCTATGACATCATGGTATTTTGATATACAGTATTAGTATTATTCTATACCCAAAGTATATCATATGTTTTGTTTCCCAGTGTCAGTTGATAGGATCGCCAATAGTCACAGCATGCTTCTATGCTCTTTTGCTTAGGAGTTAGAAAGAGTTATTCTTTACTTAGTACCCTGGCATGGTATATGCTGAGTATCATGACATGATACTGTATATTCTGATTTGTGTTTTTTAGCTGAATTTCAGTCTTGCTGTCCATAATGCATACTATTCAAGTTTAGTATTTCCCCATTCCTTTGCGTAATTACTGAGCTAGGATTTCAGTGTACCTAAAAGTTTTGAAAATAAACTGTAGATTTCCCTGTAAACACGTTCACATACCTTTGTGTAAGCATTTGTCATACTGGTACTCTGCATGATGACTGTTGAATTGACCTAAAATGGAAGGATTGAGCTAACTTTATGTTAGCTTCAATTTTCTTATTGTTTGTTAATACTTCATATTTCTTAAAGTAATAAACCTTATTTAAAGCTAATAATGTTCCAAGGACATTCCCTAAGGCTTAATTTCATTAGTAATAATTATTTTACATTGTTTATAGTAATTACTTTGATAGTAAAAAAGGTTATAACAGTATTGCTGTTTGAGTATAAACACAGGTTTACTTCCCGTAGAAATATAGATAGATATGTATGATGTTGATAATTTCATTATTATCTATTTCGACAACAGTGATTTGTTCCAGTGCAACATACAAACCTTCCGCCCTTTACGTATGAGTATTTATTTCAGCGAAGCTGAAATTAGCCGTTAAAGCTTTTGCAAGGTGTGATTGTCCTCTGCTGGTTATCGGGGGTTGAGGGGGGGGAAGCAGCGGAGTAGGCTAGCCACCCCGCTCTCACCAGCACTAGCATCTGACCGTCTCTTTTTATTTAGGCTTGGTCGATTTGCAGACGTATCTCACTCCTCCACTCATAAAACCTAAGAAATAAACAAATTTCCTTAGAGCAACTAGCCTGATCCTTAAAATATTTTTTCTAACTTTCTCTTTTTCAAGTGAATGCCGTGATGATCGTGAAAACCATGCGGGTTTGTCATGGCATAGAAGGGGGCTGATGCGGCTCCTTCATGTTGGCTGAAGAGATTGATCCTTACAGTCTCTGGCCTGCGTGCAGGGGTCACTCTTGCATGCAGGGGTCACTCTTGCGTGTGGGGTTCTCTTGCATGCAGGGGTCACTCTTGCACGCAGGGTTCTCTTGCATGCAGGGGTCACTCTTGCACGCAGGGGTCACTATTGCACGCAGGGGTCACTCTTGCACTCTGGAGTCTTGTTGTACTGAGTGTCAGGAGTGGTCATCATCCCAGTGGATGAGATTTGGTAGACACCAGACGAAGAAAGCATAAAGGGATTCTTTCCTTTCGAGGTCAGCTTCAAGAGTGAAGAGACCTCGCCGTTGTTCTCCATCGGCTCGATCTCATTACACTGACTTTGCTTAATCAGCTTCCCCTGGATGTTGGTCGTGTATGAGTGGTGTTCTTGTGACCATTGGACACCCTGCGTGAAGGGGGTCTCATTGCTTCCCCTTGAGAAGCAGTGCCAGCCACCACCGCAGGGGTCTCATTCGGACAAAGCGTTTCATCTGTTGTGGGCTTACGGGGTCCGCGTGCAAGGAACAGCTGCAAAAGGTCTTGCGATTATGTATGCAGCGGGAGCATACATCCTCCCCAGTGGTTGATTTTGACCTTCCCCCGTACATAAATATATATACTGAATTACACATCCACTTAGTACTACCTGTGAACTAGTTATATATGATCACAGTGATTAGATTGTGAACAAGTTCTATACTAGAGTAGGCTAGCATGTTTATGGGTGTAAACAGTACTATAATATTTCAGATGGATTGTTAGCAATTATGTAGCAGTATATTTTTATTTATGTGGCTTAATTATTATTATTGTTATTAGCTAAGCTGCAACCCTAATGGGAAAATCAGCATGCTATAAGCCTAAGGGCTCCAACAGGTAAAATAACCCAGTGAGGAAAGGAAATAAGGAATTAGACGAAGTATATGAGAAGTAATGTACAGTGAATATTCTGTAAAATACTCTATCTTAAGATCCGTAATAAAATTGAAATAGCTCTGTCGTATATAAACTATGAAGAGAGAGACTATGTCAGCCTGTTCAACATAAAAACACTCGATGCAAGTTTGAACATATGAAATTCTCCCGATTCAACTGCCTGATTATTTCAGACTATCCCACAATCTGGTCACAGCTGGAATAAAACTTCAATACTGTGCAGTATTGAGCCATATGATGAAGAAGGCAAGACTATTAGAATTAACTTGCTTACCTAGAACTATGTACGAGATGGTACAGTCAGAGAGGATTTGAATGCAAAGGATAGTCAAAATTATGAAAAATTTTAGGCAACATGTATAAAGAACCAACTGAACGATGGTGCCAGAAATTATTATCTAAAACAGGAATAAGAAATATAATAGACCGCTAGTCTTTACCCTACAAATTAAGGTGAGATGAAGACCAGACAGGAAAATAATATTTGAAACAAGGTAGAATGAAAAATTTAAACCTTTCTTCAAAATAGTTTGATCGCTGAAAATCTTTAAAAGCTTTCTTAATTAGTATGGTATACTTTTGTCCAATTGAAGAAAATACAGACTAATTGTATTTCTGAATAGTAAATTTGCAATCAAGAATCATGCCTAAAAGTTTGAAGGTGTCATATAGAGTTAAAAAAACTTTATCAATGTATAGATTTGGATATTGAGAAACTGTTGTCCTCGACCTACAGTAATTATAATCATTCTATGAGTTTTTTAGAGTTCTATTTTATGCCCCATAACTTTCACCCTGCATTAATTTTAGCCAGATCTCCATTAAGGGATTCAGCAACCCCAGATATACATTTAGGAGTTGGAATTGAAGCAAAGAGAGTAGCTTCTTCTCTGTATACAACAAGCTTGTTTTCTAGTCCAAACAACAGGTGTGTATATATATAGCATGAAAAGAAATCTGCTAACACCAGATATCACGTTCCTATACTCTACTCTCTATGATGCCCATCAACAACTACTCTTTGCAATCTATTACTTAAAGATTCAATAGTGATGCTAAGAAAAGACCCATAGACTCCCAATATATCGTAATTATAATTTACAGTATTATTATTATTATTATTATTATTATTATGGTGATGATGATGATGATGACTAGCCAACCTTCAACCCTAGTTGGAAAAGCAAGATGCTATAAGCCCAAGGGCTCCAATAGGGAAAAATAGCCAAGTGAGGAAAGGAAATAATTAAACGAGAAAAAATTAACAATGAATTATTATAAAAACAATAACAACATCAAAACAGATACAGTATGTCATATATAAACTATAAAAATACTTATGTCAGCCTGTTCAACATGAAAACATTTGTGGCAAGGTTGAACTTTTGAAGTTCCACTATTTCAACTACCCAATTAGGAAGATCATTCCACATCTTGGTCACAACTGAAATAAAACTTCTAGAATACTGTGTAGTATTGAGCTTTATGGTGGAGAAGGCCTGGATGGAACTGTTCAGGAAGATCTGAATGTAAAGGATGGTCATAAATATGAAAAATCTTATGCAATATGCATAATGAACTAGTTGAACATTGGTGCCAGAGATTAATATCAAGATCAGGAGTAAGAAATATAATAGATCGTAAGTTTCTGTCCAACAAATTAAGATGAGAATCAGCAGCTGAGGACCAGACAGAAGAACAATACTCAAAAAAAGTAGAATGAAGGAATTAAACACTTCTTAAGAATAAATTGATCACAATTCACCTTAGAAGACTTTCTTCAGAATAGATTGATCACAATTCATCTTGAAAGACTTTCTCAATAAGCCAATTTTTGTGCAATTGAAGAAAACACAAACCTAATATGTTTCTCAAAAGTAAATTTGCTGTTGAGAATCACACCTAAAATTTTAAAAGAGTCATTTAAATTGAAGAAACATTATCATTGCTGAGATCTTGTATCATAACAGTATTGAGCTTAGACGGCGAACAATTTAAGAGGTGGTACATATACTGAAGAGACAAAGCTGTATGTAGTAATTACAACAACAACTTCAAATGCAGCCATTTCTAATCCACTGCAGGACAAAGGCCTCAAACAGGTCAAATCATGTCTGAGGTTATGCCAGTTTTCATCACCATGCTAGCCAGCACAGATTAGAGATAGGAGATTTTTGTCTGATTGCTCACAGCAAACCAGCCTAGTATGGGTGGCCTATCCTAGTACAGTTTTTACTGATCATAGTGATACATAAACCCATTCACCATATTAAGGTATCCCCACTCATAAAGGGATGCAGTAGTTAGGGTATGGCAAAATAGGTACAGTATAAGCACTTATTGATTATTTATCACTGAAGCATGATGTATACTACTGTACTGTTATTGAGCTTAAGGAAGGATATGAAAAACTAGATGTTGTCCAAGTGATTTCATACTGTCATACCTCTTCACTGTAGGTCAAGAGGCATGACAATATAAAATTGCTTGGTCATCAGCTCGTTTTTTGGATCTTTAAGCTTAGTGACAATAAACACTTATATAGACATAGAAGCCAGAAGAAAAAGATAGACATAGAAACCAGAAGTTTACCAAAGTAGCAAAATCTGGATACAAGTCTGCAGCTATGACATTCCTGAAAAAATTTAAACAAATTATCAAGGAGGGAGGCCTAAAAGGATCAGCATCCTCAACAGGTCTAAATAGGTGCCCAGGTTCAAAGCATGGAATGATTGGCTGACACTAGTGCGTTTTTTGTGGCAAAGTTATTGGTCACTTGTTCACCAAGCATAGAACATGAGGGCCTTGAAAGACAAAATTAAGTGATTGTTTCTGATGGTCTTATAGCACAATGCTAAGGCATGGGTTACTGCTTTGTCACTTAATCAGGGGTTTAAGGAATACTTCATTCCTGAATTAAATGGACATCTAGAAATAGAAGGGTTTCCTCTCAAACTTTTCCTGCTCATTACTAATATTATTGGCCACCCTTAAAACATTGTCACTGAGAGTGAACATCTACAAGTTCAATTTCTTCCATCAAGTACTTTACTATATAATTTCCCTGATGTGAACTTTAGACCAAGGCTTTATTATGTATTTTGAAGCCTTCAACACTTGTCAGGTGTTTGATATGGTATGGGGAAATTGATGCAGATCCAGTCTTGAACGTAATGAACTGCTCTAAGCCATTTATGACCTCTAATTCCATTATTTTCATTTAGGCAGCAATGGAAAAATTAAAGTCTAAATGGTCAGTCTGTAATATAGTCAATTGTGAAGTAGAGCTGTAAATAATTTTAAAAGCTTCCCGAACATTTATGAGAAGAGAATCATCATCTCTGCAAGTCAACCTTGTGGTGATAGAGTGGTAGACTTGTTATATGAAGAGATTATTAATCATCTGGGAGAGTATGGAGAAGAGAGTTGATAACCAAGGAGCTGGAAGATTTAATCAGATTGGCAACAGCAAAGGATGAAAAAAGAAAAATAAAGTGAAGTGAAACCTTACTTGGATATTACAAGAATTTAGGGGATTCATCCATGTTATAGATTACAGAATAATGGATTACAGTCTCTATATAGAGCTCAGTTTCAATGTTATAAATTTTACAATGGACGCAATGTTATTTCTCCAGTAAGAGCACGATGACTTAAAATTTCAGTAAAACTGCCATTTTTCCCATAGGTGGAAAAGATATCAACAATAGATGATCCACAATTCTCTTATGCTCTCTGCTCCTGATGTCATTCATCCAACGATATCCGTGTTTCCTACGATTACTCATCATCTGAAGATGATCCACCTATTCTTTCTAATGTTTTATAAGAAGATGAGTCACACACAGCACCTTCATTATACTTTCATTGTCATCCAAGATAACTTCATTAATGTAGCCATTGTATCATCATCATTTCCATAATCAACATGGATCATCAGCGAGAGGAAAAATTTAGAAAGCAGGAAGTACAGAGTAGCCTAGTTTTGATATTACAGTGATACCTCTGGATACGAAAGTTTCTGCTTACGAAAAATTCAGTATACGAAAAGCGATACAAAGATTTTTATGCCCCAGTATACGAAAAAATTTTCAGGATACGAAAAGCTTACGAGATCCCAACCATTCACCGAGAGTACAGTACCTTTTTTTTCAGGGTATCAACCCTTAATTTAGGTGTACAGGTAACAATACACCTTCACTGATCCAAATGCTTTACATACAGTACCGTAACTTTTATACAGTAGTAAAGAAAATGGATCGTTTTCTTAGGGCTTGGAGGGGATAACTAGGCTATAACTACATTATTGAATAATCTCATGGTGGTTTCTGGAATGGATTAGGCTGTTTTTAACGGTTGGGTTAATTATTGAATGATAGAAATGGCTGCATTGCATGTTTATTACTACAGTTTAGCGTGTTTATGAAAGAAAAGGTGACTTTTTGTAAGGCTTGGATCGGATTAGGCTATTTACATGTAAAACGCGACTCAGGATACAAAAAAATCAGGATACGAAACCGTATCCTGAACGGATTACTTTCGTATCCTGAGGCATCACTGTATTACTGTAAGTCTCTTAAATAAAAGCATTTAACTTAAGAACTTTGAGTAGTTATGAGTACAGTAAAAAAACCCTATAAAAGTTTTCTATTATCCAGAAAAGACTGGAATTTTGATGCATATATAGTCTAGTTCAGTACTGCTAACAAGACCAATTGACTGAAAACTATGGAGAGTGGGGATGAGGTTATTTGTTGGATGTCTAAATTAATTATATTGGACTAATGAACTATTCAGCTTAAGAACCCATTCTTTGAACTTATCTCATTAATGTAGGGTACTTTTGTTTTAATTATTAGATTATTGTTGTCATCAATATCAATGTATATTAATTTTGTGTATTGTATAAAAAGTACAAGTATTACTGTACTGTACAAGATGTTACATAAAATACAATAGTGATACACAGTCATTGCAACAAACGTCAAAATAGATATTTAAAGAGAGAGAGAGAGAGAGAGAGAGAGAGAGAGAGAGAGAGAGAGAGAGAGAGAGAGAGAGAGAGAGAGAGAGAGAGAGAGAGTATATTGCTAATGTGCTGTATAGTATTATAATTATTAATTATACTGCAAAATGATACTGTCTTTATTATTACATATGTGCGTAAAATTATTTTATATACATATTTTTTAGGTTTATAAGTCTTTCCCATTATCTGCTGGGAGTTTTGAATGTAGTCCTTGGGGGACAATGGGAACTGTAAGATATGCAGACATTTTTGAAATTATTATGACAATGTGTGGCATTTTATTTTGACAGAAGAGTATTTAAATCCATTTTATTGAGTAAATGATTTATGATGCACCAATTTTTTACTTCTTTTTACATTGCAGGTAAATTTTTCCTTGATATTGGAAGTGAAGTCCCTGCTTTCCTTTGTGAACGAGCGGGACTTGAAATCGATGTTAGTAAAGTAGCAGATGATTCAAGAGAATGGGTTAGTCAGCAGCCAACCTTATTTGTTTCTCGCAGTGCCCTTAAGCAGCATACATCTACGATGGTTCACTTTTCTCTAAACATAAATTATATTGCACAACAGGTAATAATTTATGCTCTTGTTTTTTCTTTTGATTATTAAAGGAAATTTCTTAGAGTGATTAATTTCAATGACTCGTACATGGAATTCCCTTTGTTAATACCTTTGAATTGAGAGTATCGTAACCTAACAATGATTTATAGAATATCCACTGAAACCCCCCCCCCCCCCCTTCACTATAATAAACAGATTTCCCTCTGTCAAATTACACTAGTCTTTAGTGACCCACAATTGATGTTGTACAGCTCCCTTGCCTGGTTCTTCTCCAGCCATGTCAAGTCAGTATATGAGTTTTTAAGAGCTGGGAAACACGTGTCTTTTGTTTTCTCAATATTTTTTTATTTTCAGTCCCATTTTACGTTTGATATTGTTTAATTCGTTCTAGAAACAAACTTGTAACCTAAAACAAGAAACTCATTCAGTGCATTACGTCCATAAATACAAATATTCATTATTTATTTTCATGAACCTCCCTGGTGTCCATATTGCTTATTCTCCAGAATCTTGGTTTGTCAACGTTTACCTTGAAAATTAACTAAAAATTTTCCCATTTTCTTTTCTTTCAAAAGATACATGCCCCTACTAAAGTAATGAAACAATGAAGCTGTTAATGATAAGTAGTGTCAGTGGTTTCATGTTATCCAGTTTTTCTGTCAAATTGGTGATATCAAGACTTATTCTCCTTCCATATTGTGATAGGTGTTTATTGCATTTCAAGTTGTCTTCCTTGTTGGATTTTTTAGCCTCCTTGCATAGGAATTGCACTATTAAGTAACCAATTTGGGGAGTACAATGTGTCACTGTTTCTCAGTGAAAATATGTCTCAAGTTCAAATCTTTATGGAACTGGAGAGAGTACACTACACAGTGAAAAAGCTCATGTGAAAAACAGAAGGACTGCCTTTCAATTCTCTTAATGCTCAAGGAGAGAGAATATATTTCAGTTTTAAATGAATTTCAGAGAAGACTAGAAAACTGTAGTTAGTTGTGTTTTGCAGAGTTAATCACGATACGACATGTCAAATTCTCACTTACTAGCAAAGTATTGTTTGTGATTAACCTTAAAATATTATAACTTATTTAACTTTGCCAGAAGGCAAGCAAGTCTTCTCTTGTAGGTGATAAGCCTGGCTTACCTAGATGGTTGGTTACACTAACCTGACTTCCATTGTTCGTTATATTGGCCATAATCACATAGTGTTTCATTCAGTAATGGTTTGAATGTTCACTTTTCCTCATAAAGTTGAGTCCAGCTCATAGAGCTGCAAATTCTTTAATTACTTAAGGTATATATATATATATATATATATATATATATATATATATATATATATATACTGTATATATATACATACATACATACATACATACATACATACATACATACATATACCAAGGCACTTCCCCCAATTTGGGGGGTAGCCGACATCAAACAAATGAAACAAAAAAGATGACGTCTCCTCTCTATGTTCCTCCCAGCCTGACAAGGGACTCAATTGAGTTTGGCTGGTACTGCTAGGGTGGCACAGCCCACCCTTTCACATTATCCAACACCAATAAAGCTTCATAATGCTGAATCCCCTACTGTTGCTACCTCCGCGGTCTTCCAAGGCAACGGAGGAAGCAGCAGGGCCTACCGGAGCTGCGTCACAATCGCTCGCCATTTCTAGCATGCTCTCTTGCCTCTGTCACATCTATCCTCCTATCACCCAGAGCTTCCTTCACTCCATCCATCCACCCAAACCTTGGCCTTCCTTTTGTACTTCTCCCATCAACTCTTGCCTTCAGACAGCCTTTTTCCATTCTCTCAACATGGCCAAACCACCTCAACACATTCATATCCACTCTAGCTGCTAACTCATTTCTTATACCTACATATATATATATATATATATATATATATATATATATATATATATATATATATATATATATATATATATATATATATATACATATACATATATATGCATATAAATATATATATATATATATATATATATATATATATATATATATATATATATATATATATATATATGTATATATATATATATATATATATATATATATATATATATATATAAATATATATATATATGTATGAATAAAGCGACTGTACTTTTTAAAATTTGGTAATTTTCATGATTTGATGTTGCTACTGAGTAATTATGTTTTCAGGTAAACATGCCATTACTGAGGCTTTTGCACCAAATAAGCTCAATGTATCAAAATGCAAGAGAGACTCAAATTGGCCTGCGAGAACAGCGACCCACACGCAAGGAAACCAATCTACAAAATCACCACAAAGACGGATCCTACTCAGGTTTGTAATAAAATTTATTTTATGTTTTATAAGCATTATTGTCCATAGATTTTAGACTTGATCTATTTTTGTATTATTATTATTATTATTATTATTATTATTATCATTATTTATTACTTGCTAAGTACAGCCCCAGTTGGAAAAGCAGGATGCTATAAGCCCAAGGGCTCCAACAGGGAAAAATAGTTTAGTGAGAAAAGAAATTGAGGAAATAAATAATCGACAAGAGAAGTAATGAACGATTAAAATGAGGTATGTTAGGAACAGTAAAACATTGAAATAAATCTATCATATATAAACTATCAAAAGATACCTATGTCTGGCTGTTCAACATGAAAATATTCATGGCAAGTTTGAACTGTTGAAGTTACACCATTTAAACTACCTGATTAGGAAGATCATTCCACATCTTGGTTATAGCGGGAATAAAACTTCTAGAATACTATGTAGACTTGAGCCTTATAATGGAGAATGCATGACTATTAGAATTAAAATCTTGTTGTTTATTAACTCATTTTTTCTTTAACTGAGGATATTAAAACAAAGTTATTTGCTTTAATGATGTAGTTAGAAATATATAGAATAGCAAAGATCAGTGGAATTTTTTTTTTTTTTTTTTTTATTTTGGTAAATTAATTTTTATTTACTTAGTGTCCTCTGATATGAAGAAGAAAATCAGATATTTTTGTAGTAGTAATGATAGTAGGGATTCCGTATTAAATCTTTTTTACTGTAATTTTTTCTATACTACGGTACTGTAGGATGAATTCTTCTAAATGTTCTTCAAACCCAGTTTGTAAAACTAGAATAAACAAGCTTCTTGATCTTATACATTCTAGCTTTTGAAAATATTTGTTTTCCCTAAATGCTACTATATTTTAATTACACTGGTGATTTCAATTTATACTTAAAACATTATTTTTCTTTATGAATATAAAGTAAAATTTATTTTTTATGCACTCCCATACAGTATTTTATTGTTATTTTTTTAAAATGTATCGAGACAATCCCATAGAAATTAGGAGGAATAGTGAAAAATCCGAGCACCAATCTCTGATATCTGCCTGTAGAGCAGCACCAATTAGCTCCAGTATAGAGTTGAGTTTAAATTTCTTTTCATAATTTTTGACAGTATGGTAGGTAAGGAAGTGCTATCATCTATAGATACCAAGATTTTATTGAAATGAATGCGACTGTGGTGATGAGCATTATCTACAAATAATGGCTTTGTTTAAGATAAATTCTGTATTTTTTAAGAAAATTATATTGAGCAATAAAGACAATTTATTATGACAAATTTGAGTTGAAAGTTTTTAATTCCACAGTACTTTATTTGAAAATACCTTGATCTGCATTGTTTAGAATACAAGTTATGGGTTATTTGTGGACTTGAAGTTTCTTGTGACAGGATTAGATAATGTACAGCAAAAGTAAAAACACTGTCAAGGTCAGTTATGAGATAATTTTTTATTATACACTCTTGTTTTCTTGTTTTGTTAAAGTTTTTTTATAGTTTATATAGGAAATATTTATTTTAATGTTGTTGCTATTGTTAAAATATTTTACTTTTCCTTTTCTCACTGAGCTATTTTCCCTGTTTGGGGCCCCTGGGCTTATAGCATCCTGCTTTTCCAACTAGGATTGTAGCTTAGCAAGTAATAATAATAATAATAATAATGATAATAATAATAATAATAATAATAATAATAATAATAATTTAATCATAATTGAATTATAATAATTATAATGATTATAATAATAATAATTATAACAATTATGATTATAATTATGATTATAATTATAATAATAATAATAATAATAATAATAATAATAATCATAATCATAATAATTAATAATAATAATAATTAATAATAATAGGCCAAGCTTCAGGACCCCAGAGTGCCAGGATTGTGGCATGCATTTTGTAATCCAATTTAATGCAAAACATCACTGGGAAATGTTTGTGAAATTATCATACATTGCACATAAAGAAGAAACAATGTTTATAATCACAAAGCCTAGCTCCAGCTTAAACTCCTTGAGGATTATGGAAAAACTGAATGGGTGCTAACCTAAACTAATATCAAAGCTATGTATCATGATAGTTTTAATCTCTAACATCACAACACTTTTTGTACTGTACCGAGGACAAGAAAAATTCCTATGTAAACCAAGAATGGAAGGAAAATGAGCCAAATGATCAATTTTTGCACACACTGAACAGTTATGCACACTAAATACATGAAAACTAATTGAACCAGCAGACTTGAATTAAAATAGAAAGAAGGTTCAGTAGTTTTTAAAATGATAACAAAATAAAAAAGTTAAAGATGTTAATTACAAACATTCTATTTTTCATAAGTCTGATGATGTATGTTTGTTAATAGGCAGATAAATAAACAACTGAAGCGTCTGTTTGTTACTGCATATTTGTATTGTTGGGAATTGGCACTCTTCTTGGTTTTTCACGAGTACATTAAACGGACATTAAAATATATTATTAGTTGTAGCTTTATTTAGGGAAACTAAGGTGCCATGCACTCTTTTTACATAATACAGAAGATTTATTTTCTTTTACAGAAAATTTCTGAGAACTGGTATCAAAGTTTGATTTTATAATGCTACTGTTAATTACTTTTGTTTAATGATGTTTACCTATTCTTTTTATTAAATGGCAGAGTTACATGAAGGTGAATATAAGGGTGCTGAGTACAGTATCAGCATCAGTGAGGAGCAGGCAACAGTTTCTTCATTAGCAGGGATAAAGGGACCTCGAGGTTCAGTAGTGTCATCTCTCTCAGCACGTATATCACCACCTCCAACTGCTTCCCGCACCACGCGACCTCAAAGCTTTGCTCAGCGTCTTAGATCATCAACAAAAATGAACAAAGGTACTTTATTTTCAAATCTGTACATTTTGAAAGTTGATAGATTTTAATGCTTTATGAAATTACAAGGCTTATTTATTTCTGTATTTTTTTCATCTGTATTGTAAGTTTGTGTAAAGTACATGGACAACTCCTTATTTTACTTATTTCTAATCTCCATCCAAATAATTTAGTTGTTCCGTAAATGAAATACAAACCAACGCGCTATATATAGGGTTATTACTTTCTGCGAAGCTGAAAGAATGAGCCATTAGTCTGAGTGAATGAAAAATATTGTCTGGCTATATTCATTTCTTCATCCTCCCCTCTCTTGGGGAAATCAGCATCCTGGGTCCTCTGCACAAGCTGATCTAAAACCTCTGCTGGTAAACCATTGCTCCCTTGCGTATACTAGTACCGTCCCAATACTGTTGCATCCCCGTACTGTGGCGAGGTGCTATTGGGAAGGTCTTGGTCTCCTCGGTTATTTCCTGCAAGACTTGTAATAACTTTTACCGTGACAGTCACATTGCTAGTATCTCATCACATACAGCTTGTGTAGACCACAGACCATGCTTAACAGGTTTAGCAAGTTGTTAGGGTCTTCTTATTTGTGCACTTACCTACATAATAGGGAGTACTCCAGGTAAGGCCAAAAAGCCAGATTGGCAGGGACAGCCACCCTCCTAATGGGTGAGTGACCCCTATAAATAGCATTGGTATGTATTCCAGTTACGGAACAAATGACAAATTTAGAAGTAATTTGTATTTTTCCTAACAATACAAACCTTAGCTATTTATACTTACATGCCCGCTATCCCTTTCCCCCATCGAAGTCCTACCTCCAAGCAAAGTGAAGCACAATGACAGGCGTGAGGGTGAGAGGAGTAGCTAGCTACCCCCCTACCCCTGCTAACTAGTGGGATGGATAGTTAACCCTAGTTAGATTATAGTGGCTCGTCCTTTCAGCTTCGCCAAAAGTAATACCCCTATAAATAGCTAAAGTTTGTATCATTAGGAAAAATACAAATTACTTCCAAATTTGTCGTATTACTGTACCACGGTATCAGACAAAATAATTCTTGAGTCTCATGGTTTGACTAATTTCCTTTTAAGTAAGATAAACTCCCATGCCTATTGTATCTCTTAAGTAGTTTCAGTTTGTCTTGTAAAATAAGGGAGTTGTGAGCTGTAAGTATGAATGATTCAGTCTTCCTTTTCCATTTTTACATCCTTTAGGAGAGTTAGTATGGTAATTTCATCCTAATTGATATACAGTGAACCCTCGCTACTTCGCGGTTCGACCATCGCGGATTCACCACTTCGCGGGTTTTTTCCATAACTCATATATATATACATATCGCGGATTTTCTGGAAATTTTGAAAATACCGCGATATCTGAAGACCCCAAATACGATATTTCGTTACCTGTAATTCCATTAATACTGTAATTAGTAATATCTGCTCTTACTGATTGTTCATTGCATTACATATGACATATAATTAAGCACAGAAAGAAATAAAACACGAAAAGAGAATGTGATCATACGATAATTCAGTACTGTATACAGTACGTAGTAAAATTAAATCGAACATGAAACGCAAATCAGATGCAGTCATACCATATTAGAATGGTGTAAGGCTGCTGATGGCTACTAGTGTACTACAAATGTAATGGATGTGCTTCTTTTCCATGAATCTTTTGTATGTATACGTACGTAGTACTGCATCCAATAATATTCTTTGTTGCAAAAAATCACATTTCGAATAAGCGTACGAGAGAGAGAGAGAGAGAGAGAGAGATAGAGAGAGAGACACACATCCTACAACAAAAGCGTAAAATAGCGTACATAAAGCTGTTATTATTATTGTTATTATTATTATTGTTGTTGTTGTTAATAAAATTATTATTGTTATTATTATTATCATTATTATTATTATTATTATTATTATTATTATTATCATTATTTATTATTATTATTATTACAGTGGAACCTCTACATACGAATTTAATCCGTTCCAGAACCAACTTCGGATGTAGAAATTGTTCGGATGTCGAAACGAATTTTCCCATAAGAATACATTGAAATAGGATTAATCCGTGGTTGAGCCCAAAAACCTATGATAACTTCTTAATAAACTACTACACATAATTTTCCCATGAGAATAATGAACACTAAATTAGATAATAGACCTGTAAATAAGAAAAATAGACATGTAAATAAGAAGAATTAGCAAAAAAATTATAAATAAGAAACGGGTTTTTAGCGTCACTTTACCTTAGAAACTCCAGCGCAGGTGTTGTTCGTCTTTGCTATGCAGAGAGGAGAGAGGAGACGGACGGACGGCGAGGAGGTAGAGAGGTTAACTACGATAAACGTAACACTACCGTAACTTATTCTAACTTACACTAAGTGAACTTTAACATAACTTAGCTTATTTTTTTTTATTTTTATATTTTATATTTTTTTTTTACATTTTCTTTTTTTCTCTTTGATGATTACGTAATTTTAATCACTATCACTTACATTTAAAATTGACTGAATTTCTTTTGCTTCACTCTTTTCTGTTTTCTGTGTTTCACTTTCTTCCTCTTCACTCTTTGCCGTCTTTTTCGGTTCACTTACATCCTCGTCATCGCGAGTTCGCTTTGCAGTTTTTTTAAAGAAAGCATCGATAGATAATTGCTTGGTACGGCTTTTCAGAATGTTTCGAAAGTGAGTTAGGCAAACATCATCGAATTGAGAAACTACACGACAAACCTGCAATTTCTTTGGTTGGTATTTGTCGATGAAGTCGACCACGTCTTGATATTTTCCTAACACCTCTTTTATTTGCGCTGAACCTAACACATGTTCTACCTCCTCGCTCTCTTCCTCGTCATCACTCATGTGCTCCGACATAGCATGGAGTTCCTTGAGCTCATCCGTCGTCAGTTCGTCGTGATGTTCGGCGACGAGTTCCGTAATGTCATTTGCGTCTACCTCCAGACCCATGGACTTGCCAAAGAAGACGATTTCCTTTACGGCTTCCGCTGCACCGACCACGGGATCAGGTTCGGGGTCAAAACCCTCGAAATCTCGGGGAGAAACTGCATCAGGCCACAGCTTCTTCCATGCAGAATTGAGGGTCCGTCGAGTTAATCCCACCCAAGCCTGATCTATGATCTTCAAGCAGTGCACGATGTTGAAGTGGCCCCTCCAAAATTCACGCAAAGGTAAGTTGGTGCTTTGCGTGACATTAAAGCACTGCTTGAATAAGTGCTTGGTGTACAGCTTCTTAAAATTAGAGATGACTTGCTGGTCCATGGGCTGGAGGATAGAGGTGGTATTTGGTGGAAGATACAGCACCTTTATGAACTTGAATTCATCGAAGATATCATCTTCAAGTCCGGGGGGGTGAGCGGGTGCATTGTCAAGGCATAGCAGGCACTTTAAAGGCAATTTCTGCTCATGAAGATACTTCTTCACAGAAGGACCGAAAACTTGGGTTACCCATTGCACAAAGAATTGCCTAGTGACCCAGGCCTTTGAGTTGGATCGCCAGAAAACATGAAGCTGATCCTTATCGACGTTGGGTGCTTTAAAGGCCCTAGGGTTCTCCGAATGGTAAACAAGCAAGGTCTTGACTTTAAAGTCCCCGCTAGCATTGGCACATAGAGCAAGAGTCAACCGATCCTTCATTGGCTTATGCCCAGGCAATTTCTTCTCTTCGGAAGTGATGTAGGTTCGACTCGGCATCTTCTTCTAAAACAGCCCGGTTTCATCACAATTGAACACCTGCTGCTCTACGTAGCCTTCTTCCTGCACGATCTTTTCAAAGTTCTTAACAAAGTCAGCTGCAGCCTTTGTGTCCGCACTAGCAGCCTCTCCGTGGCGAACAACTGAATGAATCCCGGACCGTTTCTTAAATTTCTCGAACCAGCCACGAGATGCCTTGAAATCATCTGAGGAAGGCTCGGTTGAACTCTCCCCAGCATCATCCCCAGAGCTCTCCTCCTTCAAGTCCGTAAAGATGGCGTGCGCCTTCTCGCAGATAACGGTTTCGGTGATGGTGTCGCCAATGATCTCTCTATCCTTAATCCACACTAGTAGAAGTCGTTCCATCTCTTCTATGATAGGGGTACGGCGTTTGGAAATTATAGTGATCCCCTTAGAAGGTTTCACTGCTTTAATAGCTTCCTTCTGTTTAAGGATTGTCGAGATCGTCGACATATTACGGCCATACTGTTTAGCAAGTTCACTCACGCGGATGCCACGCTCATGTTTTTCATTAATTTCCTGCTTAATTTCTATAGAAAGCATTTCCTTCTTCCTTTTCTCACCACTACCACTGGCAAAACTAAGCCTCTTGGGACCCATACTTTACGTAAATTATCATTAATGGATGCACGTAAAAAATCACGATTAAAACACAGTTAATATCAGAACGCAAAGAGCACAACCGCAAGAAGCCGACGAGAACAGAGGACTGACCCAAGCCGCGCTAATTGAGCGTCCCTCCGAGGTCGATGGGCTGCCTTCTATCGGCGGAAATAAAAAACACTTCAGGCGCTATGAGCACCGACTACGCGTACGAGTATTGTTTACTTCGGGTGTCGAAAAAAACATTCGGGTGTAGAGTCGGAACGTGTTCGAATTGTACTTCGCGTGTCGAAAAATTCGGATACAACCGGTACGACGAAAATTGCTTACTTCGTGTGTCGAAATAAAATTCGGATGTAGAGTCAAAAATTTGCTCGAATTTTACTTCGGATGTTGGAAAATTCGGATGTAGATACGTTCGGATGTAGAGGTTCCACTGTATTACTGTACAGTATACGCGGGGTATCTTGTACTTTGAATTGGTAACCTACGTATCATATAAGACAGGTTGTGATTGGTTCAAGCGCTGATAGATGACGAATCAGAACTCAAGTTTTGTTATCTAGCCTGTGATTGGTGTTTTGCCCGCATCTCCAACTTCCAGCCTCTGTTCGCGGCCACTTTCTCTTACGCCGTATCGCTGAGTAGACGTTGTTAAGTTTGTGAACTTTAATCTGTGCTGTGCGCGACTGTTTTAAGTTGAACTTTTTGTTGAACTTTCTGTTACTGTAAATCCTACTGTACAATGGCTCCCAAGCGTTCTGCTTCTACTAAGGCTGGTAGTGAGCCCAAACGCCACCGAAGGATAATGACGATTGCTGAGAAGGTGACGCTTCTCGATATGTTGAAAGACGGTAGAA
Organism: Palaemon carinicauda; assembly: GCF_036898095.1. Lineage (NCBI taxonomy): Eukaryota > Metazoa > Arthropoda > Malacostraca > Decapoda > Palaemonidae > Palaemon > Palaemon carinicauda. Next base: position 76,623,572 of record NC_090748.1, on the reverse strand, counting down.
GTTACGCGGCCGCAGCCCGCCATTTTGGAATCAATGAATCCACCGTTCCCTATATCAAGAAGGACGAGGCGAACATTAGAAAGACGGCTGCAATCACCTTTAGCAGATCAGCGAAGCGAGTCGTTACCACGAGTAATAAAACGATCGTACGCATGGAAGGTGCTTTAGCTGTCTGGAATGCCGACTGCCGGAAGAAGAACATAGCCTTGGATACGAACACCATCCGAACAAAGGCTTTGAGCTTGTATGAGAATTTTGCGGCAAAGGAACCTCAAGACGACGATGGCAACCATGCTGAAGAAGATGATGATGCAGATGAACCTCAACCAGGGACATCCGCTGATTCCCAGCGTCAGAAACAACGTTTTTCCGCCAGCAAAGGATGGTTCGCGAAGTTTCAGAAACGCTTCGCCCTGAAAAGCGTTTCCCTGCATGGCGAGGCTGCTTCGGCTGACACTGCCACTGCTGAAACTTACGTGAACCAGACGTTCAAGAATATTATCGCCGAAGGTGGATACAAGCCGGAACATGTCTTTAATATGGATGAGACCGGCTTGTTTTGGAAGAGAATGCCGTCGCGAACTTTCCTGTTCAAAGAAGAAGCCAAAGCCTCTGGCTTTAAAGCATTCAAGGATCGCGTTACCCTCGTGATGTGTGGCAATGCTGCTGGATTTTTGCTAAAGCCGGGGCTTATTTATAAGTCGAAAATTCCTCGCGTTTTGAAAAATAAAAACAAGAATCTCCTTCCCATGTACTGGATGCATAATCCAAAAGCATGGATTACGAAGATGCTGACCTCCAACTGGTTCCACCAGTGTTTCATCCCGCAAGTCAGTGAATATCTCTTAGAGAAGGGCTTGCCATTCAAGATCCTTCTCCTTATGGATAACGCTGGTGGACACGCAACTGACCTGTCGCGTGAGGGCGTTCAGGTTGAGTTCCTGCCACCCAACACCACGTCATTAATTCAACCGATGGACCAGGGGGTTATCAGAGCGTTCAAGGCCCTCTACACGAAGAATACCTTGGCGGACCTCGTTGCGTGTGTGGATGCTGCCCAAGATGATGAGGATGAAGGTTTTAACTTGAAGGCGTACTGGCGGCAGTACACCATAGCCACGTGCCTGAAGAATATTCAGAAGGCACTGCAAGAGATGAAACCTGCAACCGTGAATGCGAGCTGGAAGAAGTTGTGGCCCCAGATTGTTTACAACGACGAGGGATTTACTCCGTCGGAAATCCAACACACTGCAATACGGAAATCTGTGCAGTTGGCTGCCATAATTGGAGGTGACGGGTTTGGCGACATGACGACTGAAGACGTCGACGAGTTGTTGGACTGCCATTCCCAGCCTCTAACTGACGCAGACCTAGAAGACCTGACGAAATCGGCAAGCGAAGAAGAGAGTGAAACCCAGGAAGAGACCCAAGAAAATGTAGAAGAAACGGGCTTAACATTAGAACGGCTTGCCAAGTTCTGCAACCATATGAAGGAGGCGAAAGAAATGTTGCAAGAGTGGGACGAGGATATGGTTCGGTCTATGCAATTCTCCAACAAGGTCGATGACATCATGACTCCCTACAGGATGCTCTTAGAGCGAAAAAAGAAGCAGCGGCAGCAACTTCCGATCACAATGTTCTTCCAGCCTCGCAAAAAAGAGCCAGTTCCTCCTGCTAGTACGCCTTCGGAAGAAATTGAAGAAGTTGAAGAGGTGTCCCAGGAAAAGACACCTCCGTCTGAAGAGACGTAAAATACTATCATTGGCTGCACAGTAGAAGACATCATCAGCTTCATCATCATCATTTCTACTGTGCAGCAAATTCATCGCCATCATCATTCAAGTTTTTCTTGAACTTCTTTCGTGGTGAGTACAGTAACAATCTTTATTTTTTACTTTAATATTCTAACATTTTAATATTTGTGCCTGTTTTATAGTTTAGTACTGTATGCATTAAGTTAAAGGGAAGGTTTTAAAAGTCTGAAGAATATACTTGTTGTAACCTATCATATTTTTTTTGTTTAAAATTTACATTTACGTACGTAAAACAATCTCTCTCTCTCTCTCTCTCTCTCTCTCTCTCTCTCTCTCTCTCTCTCTCTCTCTCTCTCTCTCTCTCTCTCTCTCTCTCTCTCTCTCGTAAATTGTTTTCCTGCTTTGCTACGTACAGTATGTACTGTATGATTTTATATAGATACGGTAAATAATATTTGTAATAACATATTTTGTAAATGCTTTTACTGTAAATATCATTATTTATCACTTTCATCATGTGCGTTAAATGCCTTCTTTGTTCTGAGCGTGGTTGTTTACTGAGCGTACTTTATGACCCCGTCGTTTCAGGCGGCGTCATAAAGAAAAACATTTCATTTGGAAGTCCTAAGAAAAATTAAGTAAAACATTGGTAATAACAAAATCAACATACTGTATAATCAATATAATCGATGCAAAAACTAACCTATACATATATGTATACACTAAATGAGTTTGTTTCTTCATTATGATCAGAGATAAACGTAAACAAAACATTGGTTGCCATTTTTTATCGTGCTTTTTAGCGTGTTTAGGAAACGCATGATATAAAATCGCCTTTAATATTTGTGCCTGTTTTAGTTTAGGGTACTGTAGTACATGCATTAAGTGTTCTGTACATTAGAGGGTAGTTTGTTAACAGTACTACGTACAAGGGAAGGTTTTAAAAGTCTGAATATACATGTTAAATAAATAGGTAAATATGGTGTCACTACTTCGCGGATTTTCACCTATCGCGGCCGGGTCTGGAACCTATCTACCGCTATAAACGAGGGTTCACTGTAATTGTATAATTTTTAATGTACACAGATAATTAATAGTACTGTATGGATTATTGTGCATACATACATATACCAAGGCACTTCCCCTAATTTTGGGGGGTAGCCGACATCAGCAAATGAAACAAAACAAAAAGGGGACCTCTACTCTCTATATTCCTCCCAGCCTGACAAGGGACTCAACCGAGTTCAGCTGGTACTGCTAGGGTGCCACAGCCCACCCTCCCCCGTTATCCATCACAGATGAAGCTTCATAACGCTGAATCCCCTACTACTGCTACCTCCGCGGTCATCTAAGGCACCGGAGGAAGCAGCAGTGCCTACTGGAACTGCGTCACAATCGCTCGCCATTCATTCCTATTTCTAGCATGCTCTCTTGCCTCTCTCACATCTATCCTCCTATCACCCAGAGCTTTCTTCACTCCATGCATCCACCCAAACTTGGCCTTCCTCTTGTACTTCTCCCATCAACTCTTGCATTCATCACCTTCTTTAGCAGACAGCCATTTTCCATTCTCTCAACATGGCCAAACCACCTCAACACATTTATATCCACTCTAGCTGCTAACTCATTTCTTACACCCGTTCTCACCCTCACCACTTCGTTCGTAACCCCATCTACTCGAGATACACCACCCATACTCCTTAGACACTTCATCTCAAACACATTCAATTTCTGTCTCTCCTTCCCTTTCATTCCCCACAACTCCGATCCATACATCACAGTTGGTACAATCACTTTCTCATATAGAACTCTCTTTACATTCATGCCCAACCCTCTATTTTTTACTACTCCCTTAACTGCCCCCAACACTTTGCATCCTTCATTCACTCTCTGACGTACATCTGCTTCCACTCCACCATTTGCTGCAACAACAGACCCCAAGTACCTAAACTGATCCACCTCCTCAAGTAACTCTCCATTCAACATGACATTCAACCTTGCACCACCTTCCCTTCTCGTCCATCTTATAACCTTACTCTTACCCACATTAACTCTCAACTTCCTTCTCTCACACACCCTTCCAAATTCTGTCACTAGTCAGTCAAGCTTCTCTTCTGTGTCTGCAACCAGTACAGTATCATCCGCAAACAGCAACTGATTTACCTCCCATTCATGGCTATTCTCGTCTACCAGTTTTAATCCTCGTCCAAGCACTCGAGCATCCACCTCTCTCACCACTCCATCAACATACAAGTTAAACAACCACGGCGACATCACACATCCCTGTCTCAGCCCCACTCTCACCGGAAACCAATCACTCACTTCATTTCCTATTCTAACACATGCTTTACTACCTTTGTAAAAACTTTTCACTGCTTTCAACAACCTTCCACCAACTCCATATAACCTCATCACATTCCACATTGCTTCCCTATCAACTCTATCATACGCTTTCTCCAGATCCATAAACGCAACATACACCTCCTTACCTTTTGCTAAATATTTCTCGCATATCTGCCTAACTGTAAAAATCTGATTCATACAACCCCTACCTCTTCTAAAACCACCCTGTACTTCTAAGATTGCATTCTCTGTTTTATCCTTAATCCTATTAATCATTACTCTACCATACACTTTTCCAACTACACTCAACAAACTAATACCTCTTGAATTACAACACTCATGCACATCTCCCTTACCCTTATATAGTGGTACAATACATGCACAAACCCAATCTACTGGTACCATTGACAACGCAAAACACATATTAAACAATCTCACCAACCATTCAAGTACAGTCACACCCCCTTCCTTCAACATCTCAGCTCTCACACCATCCATACCAGATGCTTTTCCTACTCTCGTTTCATCTAGTGCTCTCTTCACTTCCTCTATTGTAATCTCTCTCTCATTCTCATCTCCCATCACCGGCACCTCAACACCTGCAACAGCAATTATATCTGCCTCCCTATTATCCGCAACTTTCAGTAAACTTTCAAAATATTCCGCCCACCTTTTCCTTGCCTCCTCTCCTTTTAACAACCTTCCTTTTCCATCTTTCACTGTCTTCAATTCTTGAGCCAGCCTTCCTTACTCTCTTCACTTCTTTCCAAAACTTCTTCTTATTCTCTTCATATGACTGACCCAATCCCTGACCCCACCTCAGGTCAGCTGCCCTCTTTGCCTCACGTACCTTGCGCTTTACTTCCACATTTTTCTCTCTATATTTTTCATACTTCTCTATACTATTACTCTGCAGCCATTCTTCAAAAGCCCTCTTTTTCTCCTCCACTTTTACCTTCACTCCTTCATTCCACCATTCACTGCCCTTCCTCATGCTGCCTCCAACAACCTTCTTGCCACACACATCACTTAATATCCCAACAAAATTTTCTTTTACTAACTTCCACTCCTCCTCTAAATTACCAGTTTCTCTTACTCTCACTTCGTCATATGCCATTTTCAACCTTTCCTGATATTTACTTTTTACCCCCGGTTTTATTAGCTTTTCAACCCTCACTAGCTCCCTTTTACATCCACCTACTCTATTCCCCAACTCTTTTGCTACGACTAATTTTCCTTCCACCAAAGAATGATCAGACATACCGTTAGCCATACCCCTAAACACGTGAACGTCTTTCAATCTTCCAAACATTCTTTTAGTTATCAACACATAATCCATTAATGCCCTTTCTACTACTCTTCCATTTGCCACTCTTACCCATGTATACTTGTTTTTATCATTCTTTTTGAAAAAGCTAGCACTTATTGCCATCTCTTGTTCAACACACATATCTACCAGTCTCTCACCACTCTCATTTTCACCTGGTAACGCCATACTTCCCAATGACACCTTCTACCTCTCCAGCACCCAATCTAGCATTTAAGTCACCCATGACAAATACATTATTCCTTCTACCCAGTCCTTCTACACACCTAGTTAATTCATTCCAGAACTCATTCCGCTCTTCTTCACTTTTCTCACTACCTGGCCCATACGCACTGACAAACGCCCAACATTCCCTACCCAACCTAACCCTTACCCACATTAACCTAGATGATATCTCCTTCCATTCCACTACTTTACCTGTCATCCATTCACTCAGCAATAAAGCCACACCCTCTCTCGCTCTTCCCCTTTCAATCCCAGACACTCTACCCGACATTTCACCAAACATCACTTCACCTTTTCCTTTTATCTTTGTTTCACACAAGGCCAATACATCCATCCTTCTATTCCTAAACATACTTCCAATCTCACATCTTTTACTCTCTATCGTACTACATCCACGCACATTCAAACACCCCAAAACTAGAGTGCGGGGAGCAGGCACTCTCCCCCTAGCTCCATCTCTTTGTCGATGTCTCACAGGATTGTAGATACATGAGAGGGGGTTCCCAGCCCCCTCGTCCCATCCCTTTTAGTCACCTCTTACGACACGCAGGGATAACGTTGGCGCTACTCTTAATTGTTTTATGCCTCTGCATAAAAACATATATATATATATATATATATATATATATATATATATATATATATATATATATATATATATATATATATATATATATATATATATATATATATATATATATATATATATATATATATATATATACATATACACATATATACATATATACATATATACATACACACAGACGAACCTCTACATATGAATTTTCCATCATACGAAGTAAAATTCGATCAAATTTTCGTCTCAACACCCGAAGTCTTGCTCCAACATATGACATAGATCATACGCGTAGAATTTTCTCGAAGTGTTGATCGTAGTTTCTTGTTTACGCCGGTAGACGGCAGCACATCGGAGGGATGCCAATCGAGCGTCGCCTTGATCGGTCCTCTCATCTTGTGTGCATAGTGTGGTTGTTCTCTATTCGCTCCGTTATTAACAGTGCTTTTTATCTTCCTTTTCTCACGTTTCATTTTTGATTTTACATATAATCATGGGTCCTAAAAAGCTTGGTTTCGGTTCAGGAAGTAGTAGTGGTGAGAAAAGGAAGAAGTCAATGCTTTCATTAGAACTAAAACAAGAAATAATAGAAAAACATGAGTGAGGTGTGCTTGTTAGCGATCTGGCTAAACAATATGGCTGGAATATGTCTACGATCTCGACAATCATAAAACAGAAGGCAGCCATTAAAGCAGTCAAACCATCGAAGGGGATCACCATTGTTTTTAAACGTCGTAGCCCTACCCTGGAAGAGATGGAACGCCTTTTGTTGATCTGGATAAAGGACAAGCAGATTGTTGGCGATACGATCACGGAAACGATCATTTTTGAGAAGGCCAGCGCTATCTATTGTGACTTGAAGGCGGCGGGCTCAGGGGGTGACGTGGGGAGAGTTCAACCGATCCTACGACAGAGGAATTCAAGTGTCTCGAGGTTGGTTCGAGAAATTTAGGAAACTGACCGGGATTCATTCAGTTGTTCGGCATGGAAAGGCCTCAAGTTCGGACACCAAGGCTGTTGATGATTTTGTTAAAAAGTTCGAAAAGATTGTGGAGGAGGAAGGTTACGTAGAGCAGCAGGTTTTCAACTCTGATGAAACCGGTCTGTTATGAAAAAAGATGCCTAGTCGAACATATATTACCGCGGAAGAGAAAAAAATACCTGGCCATAAGCCTATGAAGGATTGGTTGACTGTTGCCCTTTGTGCCAACGCCAGCGGGGACTGCAAAATAAAGCTGTTATTGGTTTACCCCGAAAACCCTAGGACATTTAAAGCATTAATAAAGAATTAATAAAGACCTGCTACATGTTCTATGGCGTTCTAATTCTAAGGCTTGGGTCACTAGGCATATCTTTGTGGAATGGGTAAACCTAGTTTTCGGCCCTGCTCTCAAGAAGTACCTTCAGGAGAGGAATTTGCCTTTGAAATGCTTGCTTTGTTTGGATAATGCACCCGCTCACCCCCCAGGACTCGAAGATGATATCATCGACGAGTACAAATTCATCAAAGTGTTGTATCTTTCACTGAATACCACCCCTATCCTCCAGCCCATGGACCAGCAAGTCATCTCTAATTTCAAGAAGCTCTACACCAAGCACTTATTTAAGCAGTGCTTTAATGTCACGTAAAGCACCAACTTTACTTTGCGTGAATTTTGGAGGAGCCATTTCAGTATCGTGCACTGCTTAAAGATGATAGATCAGGCTTGGGAGGGAGTAACTCGTCAGACACTGAATTCAGCTTGGAAGAAGCTTTGGCCTGATGCTGTTGCTCCCAGAGATTTCGAAGGTTTTGGCCCCGAGCCAGGACCTGTGCTTGCCGTCGAGGAAGACGTCGAAGAGATTGTATCCCTTGGCAAGTCCATGGGTCTGGAGGGCGATGAGGATGACATCACCGAACTCGTCGATGAGCATCATGAAGAGCTCACCACCGAGGAACTCGAGGAGCTGCAAGCCATGCAGCATGATAAGTTCCAAGCGCAGTTAAGTCAGTCGGAAGAGATCGAGGAGGTAGGTCACATCTTAAGTGCGGCTGAAATAAAACAGATGTTGGCATATCATCAACACGTGGTTGATTTCATCGATAAGCATCACCCACAGAAACTTCAGGTTTGCCGTGTAGTTGCGCAGTTCGATGATGTTTGTTTAACACATTTTAGAAAAATTCTCAAAAGCCATACCAAGCAACTTTCTCTCGATAGTTTCTTTAAAAAATATACGAAGTGGTCTAGTGATCATGATGAAGAGAAAGAAAGTGAAGCAAAGAAAAGTAAGACCAAATCGAGTGAAAGTGGTGAAAATCAAAAATAGAAAAAAAGAATGAAAAAAAATTATAAAATAGAAAAATAAAAAAAAACAATAACTTAAGTTAGGTTAAAGTTCACGTAGTGTAAGTTATAGTAAGTTACGGTACGTTATCGCAGTCGCTGTCTCTACCTCCTCGCTAATCTTCCGTCTCCTCCTACGTAGCAATTCCTACACCTGCGCTGGGCTGTCTCTAAGGTAAAGTGTCAATAAAAACCCCTTTTTCATTTACTATTTCTTTATTATTCTCATCCTTTTTTAGATATTTCTGTATTATTCAATTGTATTAATGTTATGTGTAATTATGTGTAGCAATTTATTAAGGAGTTATCATGGGTTTTTAGGCTGAGGAACGAATTAAACAAATTACAGTGTATTCTTATGGGAATATTTGCTCCAACATACGATCATTTTAACATATGAAGCAGCTCACGAAACGAATTAAGATCGTATGTAGAGTTATCACTTTATATATATATATATATATGTATATATATATATATATATATATATATATATCTATATATATATATAGATATATATATATATATATATATATATATATATATATATAGATATATATATATATATATATATATATATATATATATATATATATATATATATATATATATATATATATATATATATATATATATATATATATCTATATATAGATAGATATATATATATATATATATATATATATATATATATATATATATATATATATATATATATATATATATATATCTATATATATATAGATATATATATATATATATATATATATATATATATATATATCTATATATATATCTATATCTATATCTATATATATATATATATATATATATATATATATATATATATATATATATATATATATATATATATATTATATATATATATATATATGTATATCTTTGTGTGTATTGATAATAATTAGTAGGCAAATACATTATTCTATAAATACACCCATTGATTATACAGAAACATTACTACATTACTACCTTTTATCCGTCCACTCATTTGAGCGTTGGAGGGAACACAATGGAATAATGTGTAGAGCTCACAGTTGGTCAAGTCATACTCAACAAAGAAGTTACTTTGATTATCTTTTTCTGCATGTACAGTATCTGGTTTTATTTCTTACTGGATAATGCCAGCATTTTATTGATAGTGTTGCATAATGAAAAACTAATGTTTTTTGTATTAGTAAAACATTAGGTTAAACTGACAGACATATCTAAGATTTCAAGGTGAATGTTGCAAGTTACTGATTCAGAAAGAAAGAGCTGCCATTAATAGATTTTAAAATTTTTGAAATAGTGTATTGCAACGAAGTATTTACAATAATTTACTGATCAAATGGTTATCACATAAACTTAAAATTTAATAATACTTAGGTTTTGAAGTATCATACTGTATGCATTTATAGGAGAATTTTTCTGCTTTGTTTCAAATTCTGTTATTCTTTATTTCTGTTGTTGTTTAGCCTGCCCTATAACATGAATTTTAGATAGTTTCATTCACTATTTCTTCATCTGTGTTTTGAAATTAAGATTAAACTTTGACCAAAATTATTGATGTTTAGCATTATAAATAATGTTTGGTCTGATACTAATTAATCAATTTATCTTGTAAAATTGAAATAATTTTTAATATAACAGGCATTCAGACAGAGGGTGAGTGTATTTGATTATTGATAACTTTAAGGTAGTTTGACCAGAGGTCTGACCTAAAGTCTGAGCTCTTTTAGTGCTTGGCTGTTAGCTTTCACTCCAGGTTGTATGATATACCAATAAATGTATTTGAGGTTTTTGCCTTTATTTTAATGTGTAATACTTTATGAACTTAATTTTCTTGTCAATATTTTATTCTATGATATTTTATCAAAAGAGGTTACTGCATAGGGTTTATTTGAAATTATTTTAGGTTAAACCTCGGTATCTTTCATGGAAGACTCATTTTGATGAATTTGTTGCAAAATTGATATAATTACATAACTTTTTGTATATTCTCACACAATTTGATTACTTCATTTTCAAGTTATTTTTTATAAAGAATTGATGCATAAGTTTTGCCCTGACTATACTGTACTATTTTGTATCCAACATAATGTATCTTAGTACGCTGGTAGTAGCTTAATTGAAGAAATCAAGGTATAAATGTATTATGTTAGATTTATAAGCTACAGTATTCTGTTTACACCCTTTGTCAACATCAAAAGCTTATTATAGCAAATATTACCTGTATATTAGTTTATCTTCAGACGTTAAGACCCTGAGATACAAAGATACATGCTAACTGAGCTATCATTTCAGGTCACTGGTACTGGTGTGAAATTATTTTTTCTGTAGGTAGATAGATGATTTGTTCTCACATCCTGTGTAATGTTTGATCTTTATAAAATTAAATACTGCCTCTCTTATGAGACTGCATGTTAAATTCCAGCTATAATTTTTTGTGGATATTTTATTACTGATATGTATTATTTATAGGATACACAAACCTTGGTGCTGAACGAGGAACTGGCAGTCCCTTGTTTAGCATTAGTGTAAGTGGGTCAGGACTTGAAGGAGCAACTATATGCTCTTCAGACAAATCGCCACTTCTGGGCCCTACAGAAGCTCCAGAACCACAGACACCCGTTACAGCAACTCCAAAATGCTGGCGTAATATTTATTATCTTCTGGATTTGTACACAACCACACCTGAAACCAAAACTGTTCAGCAGAGGTAAGAGGAAAACAAAGTTATGTTAATTATTTATCAAATATAAGTTTAATTACTATTTAGATAATTTTTTTTTATTCAAAGACATTATGGCATCTATTTCTATGAATCACCCTAATTTTTATATTGCTGCTTCTCCAGAGCCTCAGTTTAATCAACAATTACCTGTAGCATTTCGAAGTTTATCAATTTCTTTCCTTTCAATAAATACATGCCCTTCACAAAAGAATGGAACCTTATAGCAATAAGTGGTAAGTAGGCCAGATCTAGTGCACCAGATATTCTTTGTCTCCTCAGTTTCCTCCATCATATCAGCCACGGTCATAAATCCTCCGGATTGTTTTAGGACTATGCATTGTCATGCCTTACCCTGGTTTTGATAGCAATTACTACTTGAAATGTGCATGGGTATTGTTTCTGGGAGATCATGATCTACATTCCGTTTTTGTATTGTCTTGAGAACAATATTATGATTAAAATAATTATAGTGAAGAGTGCATTTCACTCACAGTACCAATCATGGAAAAGTATGTTTCAACAGTTGCTGATAAAGTTAACAGTCCTATGTGGAGAAGGAAGCTTGCTATTAGTTCAGATTAAAAGCCAGGGAAGATTGAGGTTCTTGAATATAGCAGGGATGACAATGATAATGACAATGCCTTCACTTTTGTACAATACACAAGTTCAGCCATCTTTCGGTAATGATGAGCTTCACCATCTCTTAACATCACTTGCTCCTTTGTTAAGATTCAAATGTCCAGTGAATCCACCTCCAATAATGGTAATTCTTGTCATTCCCATCCTGTTGCCAAACCTAGCTGAACTCTTCAATTTCAATCTGAAGTTAATAGCGTTTCCTTCAGTAAGGGGTTTAAAAGTATGCTGCACATTACAGATTTGAAAGTCTTTCACAGGACCTCAAAATCTTTAAATAATGCTAATGCTAAGCTCTTGCACTACCTCAATCCTAGTCACTCTCTAAGACTAATAGATTGTGAGGCAGAAGACCGAGTAGGTAGTCTTGATCTTAATATCCCTCCACTCACTAAAGTAAGTATTTCTAATCAGTCTCAAATTACATATGTGAATATTGGGGTATATCATATAATTCTTTTAAATTCTGATGGGGTGAAGAAAGATTCAACTAAAAAGGATAGTTTTCATCATATTTGAAACGACAGTATGTGCAATTCGGTAGCTTGATTGGCCACTAGTTCATCATAAATTAATGGTAGCAAGGTACATGTAGGTGCTAGTATATCTACAATCAAAACGAGTCCTCTGTGTGCATGCACAGTATCCACTTTAAATGATAAACAAACAGAGAAATCAGACAATTTTCACTCTGCTCATCCTGTGGTACAGGAAGATGGTGAAGAAGAATATTCAAAGACAGATGATGACATTGAGGGAAGTATCTCCTTTTTAATCATTGCATAAACCTTATTGCTGAAAAATATCCTAATAGTGTAAATTGATTAGGATAAGTTCATAAACTTCTTACTCTACCAGATCTGAAAACGTGGCTATTTCCAAGGTATTCTACACACTTCAATTCTCCAACTTTGTGATGGATAGATTTAAAAATAGCTTGTTACTGTTTCAGAAAAAGGCTGATGATTTAAGTTTAGTACTTAGTCCCTCTTTAACACAGACATGTGTTGATCTGTACAAGACTAATCAGTTACCTGGTTTTGTCTTGTATTGTGATTTAATAACCAGTCGTAACCCACTTATAAGCCTCATAAAGGAAAATCTCTCAAGTACTGTACTAGGTATGCAAATTGGTTAAGTAAAGAGATATAATTTATAGGTAATCAGGTAGGGAGTATACATGAATCACTCAAGTTTGTAAGTTCAGTGATAGCGGTTATTTTTGTCTCATGGAAGAGAAATTTGCAGGACATCAGGATTTGGGTATAATTTCATATTATCTGACCTTAGATAAAACTGTCACATGGTACCTCTAGGGTGATACCAGGCTTTGTGTGTTTTTTCATTAAGAGTAGAGAACAGATATGTACATCTATGGAAGAGTCTGCATTGAAGGCACAAAACAGAAATTAATTTCTACACCTATTTTGGGACCTGTGTTAGGTGGAGTTACATTGATGTGCCAACAAGGACGCCCTTTCATTCAAGGGATAGTACAGCAGAATTCCTTTATAATTGGTATTCCAGAAGGATTGCCAAAAGGGTTGAGGTCATTTATGAATTGAATTTGAATTGGAGCTAAAAATGCAAGAATTAGAATTGAAATAAAGAAATTTCAAATTTATTGGAATTGACATCAAAATAGTTGGAATTGATTTGGAATTGACATCAAAGTATTTGGAATTTATACTGAAAAATTGACATGAATTAATGCTAAAATGCTGTGATTTGATATGAATTGATCGGTACATCCTCATATGTATAACAAATTGTGTGTTTTTAACTGGACCTTTACATAACATTTCATTTAAGGTAAATAACAGGAATTAAACCTCTCATTCTTGAACATATGTTATGAATATATATATTTTTATAGAGATAAAATTAGGCTACAAAGACTTGTCAATCTTGAACAGGACATGTATGATTAGTTTGAGTCCATGGAGGCTTTCTAGCAGGTGGGTCTTAGATCCACATTATAAGCTGTATTGGTGCTATGACACTGAAGTTCAAAACATTTGTGACCTGGCTAATCAATACTATACAGCATGCAGTATGGCTGCTTCATCTAATACATCTATCATGGATGCTTCTACTGTCGAACCGCCATCAATAAAAAGTAGCAAATTTTTTGCCTAAGTAAACCAGTATTATACATAAACAAAACCATCAAAAACCAGGTTTCATTCTACCTCAGTCAATTATGTATACAAGATGACAATGACCCCTTTGTTACTAGAAGGCCAAGCAAAGTGAGTTTTCAATGTTAAATATACTTGCAGAAAAATACCTAGCCATTCCTGCTACATTGGCTTCTGTGAGAAGACCATTTTCTGTGGCTTGAAAGCTTCCCACATCCAAAATGTGTAATTGATGTGTTAATAGATTAGAGGTGATGATGAGATGTAACACTGATTAATATTCTCTATGGCTAAATTTTTAGATGCCAAGATTTTGTTTATAAAGAAAATTTTATATTAGTTATAGAAAGATATAGTACAAGCATTTTTTAAATATTAAACTTAGCCGGTGAATATATAATAGCTGACGTCTCGGACGGCTCGACAGAAACACAAAAACTCGCGAGCGATCGCCGTGAAGGTTGCGGGTGTGCCCACCAGCGCCGACTATCGGCCAGATACCGCATATACTTGTAAACAGCTCCAGTTCTTCTCTGTCGGTCTTATCGACAAGTTGATTCCGCTCGCTGTTGACCTTGAGTTTTCGTCATTTTTGGTGAAGTACTTCATTTTGGTTGTTTTGAGCTTTCGCTGTGACGGGTGTTTTTCTCTTCAATTAAAACTCTTGAACCCTTTTTTGGCTAGTGTTTATTGTTGATGACTTTGGATTTGTTTTGGATTTTCTTTGACTGTTCAATATGGCTGACCCTTCTCCTATCCCTGGACCTAAATTTCGCAAATGTAATGCTAGGGATTGTAACAAACGTCTTCCCATGGCCTCTCTCGACCCACATACCGTGTGTTCTAATTGCCGGGGTAAAACCTGCCAATTAGGAGATCGGTGTGATGAGTGCGTGGTCTTGTCGGAATTCGACTGGCTTGAATTTGATAAATATTCTCGTAAGCTGGAGAGAGATAGGGTGAGGAGAAGCTCCTCTAGGTCGTTGGAATTTTCCTCCTCCCATGCCCCTGAACCTAATCCTTCCCCTGTAGTAGTTGTTCCTGAACCCTCTACTAGCACTCATGAACCGTCCATGCGGGATATGTTTCTTGCCATTCAGGCTTTAGGCGAGAAAGTTGAGTCCTTAGCATCGGACCGTAACCAACTCATGTCAGATGTGAATTTATTGAAGTGTCAGAGTGCCAAATCAGAAAATCGTAGTGATAAAGTGATAAGTGCGCAAAGTGTATTTAGTGTTGCGACCGAGGGTTCGTCTGTTCGTGCTTGTCGCTCCCCTAGTCCGAGACCTCTTTCAGGCTCCCCTGCACCAGGGAGAAGTAATGTCGTAGGACTTAAGGGGACGAGAGGCTTTAACCAACGTACAGACGTTCCCTCTTTGGTATCGGGCGTTTCTCGTCAAGATCGCCCCTACCATAAGACAAGCGAGGCTGTTTTCTCTTCGTCATCCGAAGGCTTTTCGCAAAAGAAACCTTGGCGCAAGGTTTCTAGACCCTTGAAGCGGAAGTCAGTCCCTTCAGGACAGGTCCAGCGTCCTGGCTGTAGCCATTGGGACAGCTCTGACCCTTTGCAGTCGTCGGAAGACTGTTCGCCTATTAAACGTAAGCGTAACACGGGCTCCGAGAGTCTCAGTAAAGGCAATGTTTTGCCGACACAGACGTTACCATCGTCTCGGCCCGTCCCGACTCCCGTTGATCCTAAATGGGTTGTCCTGCAGGATATGCAGACTAAGCTTGCCTCCCTTATGGAGGAGTATACCGTTGAGCAGGTTCACGATGATCCTCGCCGTTACGCTGATCGAGACTCTGGCCGTCAGCCGCCCAAACGAGCTTTTACTCGTCCTTTTGACGTTATGAAACGTGATGTCGGTAGTTTGTCATGTCAGTCACGTGACATGGATCCTCACTCGCTGCAGTCCCGTGTTGACTTTCAGCCGCTGCCGCAGCCTCGTGTTGACGTTCAGCCGCTGCCGCAGTCTCATGTTGACGTTCAGGACGTTCGCCAACCAGCTCAATTGCCTCGACTTGACGTTGAGCGTCAAGCACCGCAGTCAAAGGTTGTTTTGACTGCTCAGTCTAGGCAGTCAATGCAGTTCCGACGTGACGTCGAGCGTCCATCAACTCCTGTTGTTGTTGTTGGTCAGTCGCAAGGTTTTCAGTCCTTTCAGCAGCGGCATGACGTCGCTTCCTCGACTGCTACTGCTGCTCCTTTGCTTGTGGACATTGCCTGTCAAGCATTGCCGCCGCGGCAGGTCTCTCCTTTTCATGAGACTCGACAATTGTCGGACGAGGTTCCTCCAGATGAGGAAGTTGCTGATCCTCCGCCTACTGATATTCCTTTGGGCATTTTATCAGACGGAGAAGAGCCTAAAGCTGCTCAACCCTCTATGGACTTTAAGAAAATCATGATGATTTTTAAGGATCTTTTCCCAGACCATTTTATAACTTCTGCTCCTCGTTCGCCTCCGTCAGAGTTTGCGCTAGGCCTAGCTGCTTCGAAGCCTTCTTTTACCAAGCTAGTGCTCTCTCGCTCTTCTAAGAGGGCCTTACGTTTGCTAGGCGACTGGTTGATCACCAGGAGGAGTTTGGGGAAGACGGCCTTTGCTTTCCCTCCTTTTAAACTAGCTTCTAGAGCGAGCGTCTGGTATGACACGGGAGAAGTTCTCGGCTTGGGAGTTCCTGCCTCTGCCCAGGGAGACTTCTCAAGCCTCGTAGACTCTCCCCGTCGCCTGGCCATGAGACGCTCTAAAGTTTATTGGTCCTCCTCGGACCTTGACCATCTCCTTAAAGGGGTTTCCAGGGCCTTCGAAGTTTTTAACTTCTTAGATTGGTCTCTAGGAGCATTAAGCAGGAAGATCTCGTCGGCCGACCGTGATGTTTCCGTGCTTATTATGTCCTGCATGGACAAAGCCATCTGTGATGGCTCCAATGAGCTCGCCGCTACCTTTACGGCTGGAGTCCTGAAGAAGAGGGAGACTCTTTGCTCGTTCCTTTCAGCAGGAGTAACTCCCTGTCAAAGGTCGGAGCTTCTCTTTGCCCCCTTGTCATCTGCCTTGTTTCCTCAACAGTTGATCAAGGATATTGCGGCTTCGCTGGTGCAGAAGGATACACACGACCTGATGGCTACTTCTGCTCGTGAGGGTGCTCCTTCATCGTCTTATGTCGTAAGACCCAAGATCGATACCCCAGCGACTAGGTTTATCCCGCCCTTTCGTGGCAGAGCCCCCAGCAGGGGAGGCGCTCGTGCCGACGGTAAAAGAGGCAAGAGGAGAGGATCCAAGTCCTCCCGTGGCAGAGTCTGACTGCCCACGTCCTCAGACAGTGGTAGGGGCCAGACTGAACAGCTTCTGGCAGGCCTGGGAGAAGAGGGGTGCAGACCAAGAGTCTGTGTTGTTGCTCAAGGAGGGGTACAAAATACCTTTTGTACGCAGACCTCCTCTAGTAACAGTTCCTTTAGACCTCTCTCCCAGGTATCGAGAGGAGTCAAGGAGACAAGCTCTACATCAGCAGGTTTCTCTGTTGCTAGAGAAGGGAGCGGTGGTGAAAGTCTCGGACCTTCAATCACCGGGATTTTACAACCGTCTCTTCCTAGTCCCAAAGCATACAGGAGGTTGGAGGCCAGTGCTGGACGTCAGTGCGCTCAACGTTTTTGTTGTAAAAACAAAATTTACGATGGAGACCACGAAGTCCGTCCTAGCAGCGGCCAGAGAGGGAGACTGGATGGTCTCTCTCGACCTGCAGGATGCGTACTTCCACATTCCTATACACCCAGATTCTCAACCGTATCTGAGGTTTGTTTACAGGAATGTGGTGTACCAGTTCCGAGCACTGTGCTTCGGCCTCAGCCCTGCTCCTCTCGTGTTTACGAGGCTCATGAGGAATGTGGCAAAATTCCTTCATTTATCGGGAATTCGAGCCTCCCTGTACCTGGACGACTGGCTTCTCAGAGCATCGTCCCGTCATCGCTGTCTGCAGGACCTTCAATGGACGTTGGGTCTGGCAAAGGAGTGGGGACTGTTGGTGAACTTAGAAAAGTCTCAACTGAATCCCTCCCAGATGATTCTCTATTTGGGGATGGAGATTCGCAGTCTAGTTTTTCGGGCTTTTCCGTCTGCCACCAGGATAGAGCAAGCCCTGCTCAAAGTCCGCCTCATGCTGAAAAAAGACCGTTGCTCAGTGAGAAGTTGGATGAGCCTCTTACATTCAGCCTCCCTGAAGGATCTCACCCTCAAGATGCTTTTCTTAGTGTGCTTGGCTTCGGCTAAAAGGGTCAGTGAGATCCATGCCTTTAGTAAAAACATCGTCTTTTCTACAGATAAAGCCACATGTTCGCTTCAGCTTGGTTTCTTGGCCAAAAAGGAACTGCCTTCTCGTCCTTGGCCTAAATCTTTTGATATACCTTGCCTATCAGAGATCGTAGGCAACGAGCTTGAAAGAGTACTGTGCCCAGTTAGAGCTCTTAAGTTTTATTTCGCTCGTACCAGATCTTTACGAGGTGGATCTGAGGCCTTATGGTGCTCAGTTAAGAAGCCCTCATTGCCTATGTCTAAAATTGCTTTATCGTATTTTATTAGATTTTTAATCCGAGAGGCTCATTCTCACTTAAGTGAAGAAGATCGTTGTTTACTTAAGGTCAAGACGCATGAAGTGAGAGCGATAGCAACTTCCGTGGCCTTTAAGCAAAACAGATCTCTGCGAAGTATTATGGACGCGACCTTTTGGAGGAGCAAGTCGGTGTTCGCTTCATTTTACTTAAAAGACGTCCAGACACTTTATGAGGACTGCTACACACTGGGTCCATTCGTTGCAGCGGTTGCAGTAGTGGGTGAGGGTTCTACCACTACATTCCCTTAATCCCAATATCCTTTTAATCTTCTCTTGAAATGTTTTTAATCTTGTTTTGGGTTGTACGGAAGGCTGAGAAGCCTTTCGCATCCTTTTTGATTTGGCGGGTGGTCAAATGTCGTTTCTTGAGAGCGCCCAGATTAAGGGTTTTGATGAGGTCCTGTTGTATGGGTGGTCGCCCTGGATATAACAGCTCCTGGGAGTCTTTCAGCATCCTGAGAGGATGGCTGGGCTATGTGAGGAAAGCGGACTAATAAGGCAGAGTAATCGTCAGAGTCAGCTTCCTTACCAGGTACCTATATTTAATTGGGTTTTGTTATGATATAATTGTCAAAAACTCTAAGCATATACACCTTTATTGTATTAATACTGGTCTCTACCCACCACCATGGGTGTGAATCAGCTATTATATATTCACCGGCTAAGTTTGATATTTAAAAATGATATTTTGATTATAAAATAAATTTTTGAATATACTTACCCGGTGAATATATAAATTAAAGGCCCTCCCTTCCTCCCCGATAGAGACCCAGCGGAATGAGAAGAACTGGAGCTGTTTACAAGTATATGCGGTATCTGGCCGATAGTCGGCGCTGGTGGGCACACCCGCAACCTTCATGGCGATCGCTCGCGAGTTTTTGTGTTTCTGTCAAGCCGTCCGAGACGTCAGCTATTATATATTCACCGGGTAAGTATATTCAAAAATTTATTTTATAATCGAAATATCATTTTACCACAATGTGAAATATCAAAGTTTTTTTCGTTCTTATGATACAGTTAGAAGTACCTGAGATGATAAGGTAGGCCTATAATACTGGTTAACATAATCCTGAGGCAAAATTTTTAGAAGTCATTTTTTTTGTTGATTAAAAATGTGGGCTTTATGTCTTTACAAAGTTGTATAAGTTTTTGTAACATTGCTAAATACAGTTATTTAAATGATAAAATACCTGGTGAATATTGATGATGGATGGGCTACAGATATGAGTAGTTTCACCCCTCATATGAAATATCAATCATATAATGGATTGGAGTTGAATTGTAATTAAAACCCTTAGGAATTGAATTAGAATTGAACATTTATTATAAGAAATTATTCGGAATTGAAATGTATTTGGTAAATTCACATTTTTTTATACATTGGAATTGATTTGAATTGATAAAAATTAATTAACCCCAACCCTGATTGCCAACCCAACTCAAAAACCTCATTGTAGAACAGTATCATGATCCTTTCCACAGAAATTCCAGTAGGGGGAAGACTGTCCTATTTCTTCCCCAGCTGAATGTCTGGAAAAGAAAATCTTAGCGACAATATACATTTTTGTATTTTAAATTTCTTTAGTAAACAATCAGGAGTGTCATATTTCAAATTCTAAATTAAATGGTTTGTTGAAAGTAATCTAGACAGTAATCTTGACCAAGTTAGTAATCCTTTGCTTTGTTGCATTATTTATACATAAAAATTTCCATCTATTCTTCAATTGCTCCCCACCTCTAGCAGAGTGTTGGTGTAAGCAATATGAACATCAGGTTAGGTTCATAGAAATACTGTAAACAGTTTTGATAATAATATTTTGTTTTTATACTATGCTGAAGCTCATATACATGCTCACCCTCCTCCCCACTGACTCATGATATCAAGAGGCAGGGATAATTTTGACTTTGAAACTGAAGAGACAAAGACTATCTGGTTAGGCAGTTCTGGACTTCATACTACTTACCACTAAAAGGTTCTATTCCTTTGTTAAGGGCATATATATTATTTTTGAAAGGAAAAAATGGGGAAAATTTTAAAATGTTAAACTTTTAAAAGCAAGTGTGATTAAACCAAGCTTGAGAGTACACTCAGGTACACTGGTCTACCTGTTTCCTTATTTCCTTTCCTTACTGGGCTATTTTCCCTGTTGGAGCCCTTAGCTTTATAGTATTCTGCTTTTCCAACTAGGGTCTTAGCTTAGCTAGTAATAATGATAATAACGAACATCAAGTGAGGATAGAAATAAGATATTTTATTATTCAAATTCTGTTTATTGCCATTGATCCAAGAAAGGATATAATGAAAGGCAATCTGACAGTTAATTATACTATAGAGAAAAAACTTATAGATTTTCTTTTTACTGATAATAACTCTTGAATAGTAAAATATCTCAAATAACTAATCTGGCCTTATATTTCAAGATTGTGAAAATAATTATTGGACAGAATCTCGTGCTTTCATGTACTGTATAATAATGTTGGCATGCCTAAAGACTTTGCTGATCATGCTATATAACCTGTTTAAAGTTACTGTATTAACTTTTTTATCCATAAACATAATTTATAAGTTACAGTATGCAGTATGGTGGTCACAAAATTGTTTAAGCAATTCAGTCTCTCTTGAAAAAGACACGGCTGTTAGTCCAATCCAGGCTATCTTTAGGTATCAATGTCATTCTTTGTGTGCATTAATGACAGCTCTTGGTTCTCTTGATACCCCTTTCTTTCCTTTTATTTTCTCTTTAGTATTTTATTTGTACTGTATTTCACGCAGGTTATGATTAATAGTATTTCATGGATTCTTATCCATCAGTCACATAACTGGTTGTACTCATACTGCGAGAAAGAAACCACACCTGGTAGGCACCATGAACCAATCAAGTCTAAGTTGGTGCAACTGCATCATTGTTTTAACCAACTTGACTTCTTACTCTCTTTTCCTGTATGTTGTTACATAGCTATAATATGGTTTATTTTACATATAGGAGGACTTAGTTTGGAATTATCAAAGTTTGGCATCTGCTTTTAAATTCTGTATATGTGCTAATAGATTCAATAGTAGATTGTTATGAGAACACTTAACCCTCCCACAATGTGAGGCAAGTCAAGGGTTGAGCAGTCTAAACTGGATAGAATATGGGGAATGGTTCACAGTGTTTGTATGCCCCAATTGTTTGTGTAAACAATGACCAATTCTGTCTAAAGAGGATTAATTTTCTAGGGGATAATTCAGGTCAGATTTTTATTTTTTGGTTTTCCATCCCCATGACATCATTATTGATTCTGATTCCTCTCCTATTATTTTGCTGGTTTGCATAGCCTACCTTTTTCTATGGTGGTAGGTAATAATTATATATTTATGAATTTGTTGATCTTTTGCCATTAACCCCCTTCACTACGATGGCATACACTGAACTTCAAAACATGCCTGGTACAATAGTGTATGATTTACAGGATACATAATTTACAAAAATAAACCATATGGAAGTTAAAATCATTTGATTCATCCTGCCAAAGAGTAAAGAACATGGTTGTGTATCACACTTAAGGTTATTTTACTTAGAAAGTTTCTCCCCTTGATTTTAGCCCCCACCCCCTCCATTTATTCAGCCAACCAACAAAGACTTTTGAATTCTAGCCTTTATTCCTGATTGTGTATGGGATATTTTATGTTACCATGCATAATCACACCACTCTCTTTAGCCAATGGTACATTCACTATAGGAGGTAATTACAACCCCTCCCCCCTTCCCCAAGCTTAGAGAGATTGCTCGCCTCACATTTTAATCCCACCATCAACTAGGACACTTGCGATTCCAGTCTTTATTCGGGGTTATGTTGTGGCTATTTTAGTGTATTTATATGCTGGCATATGCGATCAAATCACACTGCAAGTATTCTCCAAAGTGAAATGTATCTGTGTCGCTCAAAACTCTATTTGTTTCTATTTAATTCTCCTGATATTAATCTTGTTAATTCCCAGGTGTAGAGGTGCCAGTGATGGGAGATGAGAATGAGAGAGAGATTACAATAGAGGAAGTGAGGAGAGCACTAGATGAAACGAAAGTAGGAAAAGCATCTGGTATGGATGGTGTGAAAGCTGAGATGTTGAAGGAAGGGGGTGTGACTGTACTTGAATGATTGGTGAGATTGTTTAATATGTGTTTTGTGTTGTCAATGGTACCAGTAGATTGGGTTTGTGCATGTATTGTACCACTATATAAGGGTAAGGGAGATGTGCATGAGTGTTGTAATTCAAGAGGTATTAGTTTGTTGAGTGTAGTTGGAAAAGTGTATGGTAGAGTAATGATTAATAGGATTAAGGATAAAACAGAGAATGCAATTTTGGAAGTACAGGGTGGTTTTAGAAGAGGTAGGGGTTGTATGAATCAGATTTTTACAGTTAGGCAGATATGCGAGAAATATTTAGCAAAAGGCAAGGAGGTGTATGTTGCGTTTATGGATCTGGAGAAAGCATATGATAGAGTTGATAGGGAAGCAATGTGGAATGTGATGAGGTTATATGGAGTTGGTGGAAGGTTGTTGCAAGCAGTGAAAAGTTTCTACAAAGGTAGTAAAGCATGTGTTAGAATAGGAAATGAAGTGAGTGATTGGTTTCCAGTGAGAGTGGGGCTGAGACAGGGATGTGTGATGTCGCCGTGGTTGTTTAACTTGTATGTTGATGGAGTGGTGAGAGAGGTGAATGCTCGAGTGCTTGGACGAGGATTAAAACTGGTAGGCGAGAATGACCATGAATGGGAAGTAAATCAGTTGTTGTTTGCGGATGATACTGTACTGGTAGCAGACACAGAAGAGAAGCTTGACCGACTAGTGACAGAATTTGTAAGGGTGTGTGAGAGAAGGAAGTTGAGAGTTAATGTGGATAAGAGTAAGGTTATGAGATGTACGAGAAGGGAAGGTGGTGCAAGGTTGAATGTCATGTTGAATGGAGAGTTACTTGAGGAGGTGGATCAGTTTAAGTACTTGGGGTCTGTTGTTGCAGCAAATGGTGGAGTGGAAGGAGATGTACATCAGAGAGTGAATGAAGGTTGCAAAGTGTTGGGGGCAGTTAAGGGAGTAGTAAAAAATAGAGGGTTGGGCATGAATGTAAAGAGAGTTCTATATGAGAAAGTGATTGTACCAACTGTGATGTATGGATCGGAGTTGTGGGGAATGAAAGTGATGGAGAGACAGAAATTGAATGTGTTTGAGATGAAGTGCCTAAGGAGTATGGCTGGTGTATCTCGAGTAGATAGGGTTAGGAACAAAGTGGTGAGGGAGAGAACGGGTGTAAGAAATGAGTTAGCGGCTAGAGTGGATATGAATGTGTTGAGGTGGTTTGGCCATGTTGAGAGAATGGAAAATGGTTGTCTGCTAAAGAAGGTGATGAATGCAAGAGTTGATGGGAGAAGTACAAGAGGAAGGCCAAGGTTTGGGTGGATGGATGGTGTGAAGAAAGCTCTGGGTGATAGGAGGATAGATGTGAGAGAGGCAAGAGAGCATGCTAGAAATAGGAATGAATGGCGAGCGATTGTAACGCAATTCCGATAGGCCCTGCTGCTTCCTCCGGTGCCTTAAATGACCGAGGAGGTAGCAGCAGTAGGGGATTCAGCATTATGAAGCTTCATCTGTGGTGGATAATGTGGGAGGGTGGGCTGTGGCACCCTAGCAGTACCAGCTGAACTCGGTTGAGTCCCTGGTTAGGCTGAAGGAACGTAGAGAGTAGAGGTCCCCTTTTTGTTTTGTTTCATTGTTGATGTCGGCTACCCCCCAAAATTGGGGGAAGTGCCTTTGGTATATGTAATTCCCACATTTGAAGGAGGCTGGTAAAGTGAGGCAAAGAGATTAACCAAAACAAAAATCCTGATCTAGAAAATTATCCTAACTAACCAGACAAGGTTCACCTTAAACCCCTAGTAGCTGAGTGATTGCTACCAAGAGAGAGAAAAGTCCTTTCATCATTTTTAATACTGTACTTTAATCTAGATAGGGGTCTCTTTATAATAATATCATTGAGGCCCAATAATCCTCAGCAATTGATCCATATATTTTGGAATTTTAGATCAGACACAACTGGAAGGCTAGTAAATTATTTTGGAAATAAATTTTGATTGAACACTTGAAAATTTATAAAAATAAAATCTAATTCATCTATTTCATATCAGTTGTTTTTCAGTGGTGTCCTTCAAAATTAAGGGTAGTTTAAATTATTCGTATAGATTCAGATTAAACTTTTGTAATAAATTAATCACATTTGCTGTTTGCTTTTATAATACAGACATCTGTAATTTTAAGGATTTTCTTCTTCAGCGAGGATTATCAATCATTAAAACTTGATTTTATTCAATTGTAATGTAAATAGCATGTTATACATAATGCAGCGTGATAAGTAAATATGTAATGAAAAGAGGTCGAGATTGATTTTAAAGTTGCTAGGTTCATGCTAATTCATTTTTACATTTTCCATTTTTTTTTTTAAACAGGACTTCAGTTGCTGGTGATGCAGCAGATGGACACAAAGGGAGTCGTAAATATGATATTTTGAAAGAAAGCAAAGCGTCAGACATTGAAGCAGGAATGCAGTCTCATATCCCTCCACCAGTGGTGGCTGATAAAACAAAGGAATTAAGTAAGTTTTCCACCTTTAGCAAAGTTTTCTTCATATTTGTTATGACAGAATGCTCTAGATAGTATAATACAGTATTATTTTGTTCAATAGATACCAAAGATTGGATAAAGAAAAATTGGTATATTATGGGCAAAGAATGATGAAATGACAGTTTTTTGTGATTGGATAATACTTTTTTCCTAAGAACTTCCCCTGATGTTCATATTGCTTCTTCTCAGTAAGCAAAATCATTGTTAAACAATCTACCCTAATAGTCAACATCTTAAACATAAAATTTCATAGTTGTATAGAGTCAACCGAAGTGTTAGTTGGCTAGACTTTGAAAAATTTTACCTAATTCAATATATATGTTTGATTGAATTGCTAGTTTTGCATACAATATACAAACACCAAAGATTGAAAAATATATAGTATTATAGAAAGTATTATCATCATAATATTTTGTTTTTAATTTATGTATTTATTTTTTGTTTATATTAATAGAATTATAAGGTTTCAGCATTTCCCTTTCTTTCATTTGTAAAGTTTAGCATTATTAGCTGTTCGCTCACTTCCACTAATAAAGATATACACACTTATGAACAAAGCTAGAGTAAATACATGATAGTGTTTTCTTATTCATTTATCAATTATTAATGTATGCATAAATATAATCTTGCTATTGATGTGGCCTCAGTTAATTGATGATACAGTATCTTTATGTACAAAAATTCTAGATTTAGTTGATACTGTTGGTTTTATATAAATAGGTAATTAGAAATAAGATATTATTATTTAGAGATAATCCT
The DNA here is from genome assembly GCF_036898095.1 of Palaemon carinicauda. Lineage (NCBI taxonomy): Eukaryota > Metazoa > Arthropoda > Malacostraca > Decapoda > Palaemonidae > Palaemon > Palaemon carinicauda. The sequence continues at coordinate 76,597,487 of NC_090748.1, read as the reverse complement.
GAGTCCCAGATTTCAAATATCTTTAGAAAAAAAATCTTCAGTCCCATATTCAAATTGTATTTTAAGATGGCTTGTAACCATTAATCTACAGTAGACCAGTTAAGTTAGAATTTTGATATTTCATGATGTTATTTTATGAATGACCTCTCTCTCTCTTTCACTGATGTTTCACCTCAATCAGTGTGTGGAAGTCACATTATGATCATTAGGAAAGGTTCATGGACAAAAACAGAATCTTAGTAATAAAAGTTATTTCTATACTCACCTTGTGTTCATATATATGTCCACCTTCCTACCCAATGAATTGTGATGTCAAGAGGATAGAGAATATAGTAGATTCAACTTTGAGACTGAAATAACAAAGAGCCCCTGGCACGACACTTCTTCGCTTCTTGCCGTTAACTGCTAGTGTCTCATTTCTTTACTAGAGGCATGTGTACATTAAATGGAAAGATGGGTAATCCTTAAAATCATATAGGAAATTTTTGATAAATTGAGCTTCTAGATAGGAACCAGTATGAACATCAGTTAAGTGTAGAAATATTTCTTTTTTTATATATATATATATATAAATTCTCTTGTTTAGAATGAATATTTGTGATTTAATTTTTTAAAACAATTGTGAAATTTGTAATGTAAATAATTACTGAATTTTGGAAATCTTATCAACCGCCACATACTGTACTATCTAAGTCAACAAATGAAGGATTTAAATATTTACTGGGGGGGCCATGATTGATTAAAAACGGGAACTTATATCATGAATCTTCTGTGTCCCTTTCTTTCAGAAATGATTCAACTTTGCGATGTTTTTTTATACCAGTTGGTCTTTACATGTATTGAATAGTTATTGATATTGACAGTGATTTAATATAATTTTGTCTAAATTTGAACTTCGTTAATGTAAGTCAAGTATTAATAAATAAAGTCCTAAGTGTTCAATTATAATGAAATAAAAATTAAGTAGTAAGAGGAAGATATAAATTTAAGTACACTCTTCGATATGTACAGGAAAGGATTTTAAGAAAATAAACGAGCTGTATGCTTCAGTTTGCCTGTGAATATATAAATAATAAGCATAGCATTTTTCTTTCATTAGTGTTTGAATTTTAGAAATGATTTTATACATTTTTAATTCTATTTATAATGAGTTATATCAAATTTCAGTTATTGTTAATGAGAAAAATTGCATGAGGGTATCAAATATTCCATTCACAATTTCTTTTAATAATTCTTTTTGTATACCTCATTTGTTTAACTTATTCTCTATATTAGACATCATTATAATTTATAAATTTTACTTCAAAAGTTGGAATAGTGTCTGGGGAAAGAACTCCTCTCGTGGTATTTGGTTTGGCTAAGATCCAGCGAACAAAACTTCTAGCAACTCTAAGTGGACTGAAGCTTGAAGCTGAGATGAATGCTGTTCATTCTTCCCTAACATTCAGGTAAATATTGATTTAAAATTTTGAGAAAGTTCCTTGAAAATTAGTTTAAGAAATTTGTTAGTAACACGTACATTTGTATTAAAATGTATAGTATCAGTAATTTGCGTGGATATCAAGGCTGTTTTGTTAGTACAGTATTATGTAAAGCATTAATACTATTCCATCAAGATTTGAATGAAGGTTTTTAAAGAATAAAGGTTGTTCAATGTTTTAGCTAATTATGAATACTTCATTGTGTGTAGTTAGTATTATAGTCAGTGTATACACGGTGTGTTCAATTGTACATTTTCTTAACAGGGAAAAGGTTCGTGGAGCAAGAACACAAGCTAGAGCTACGCAGAGAACAACATCAGAACTCTCTCATACAGGCCATATTGGAAGTACAATGATTCTTTTGCTAGAGGGAATTGCCCCAAGTCAACAGTAAGTCCAACATGTGTTTACAAACAGTTTACTAAATTTTAGGTAAAGTGGTTCTTATAGAGTTGTTTTTATTTTTTTCTCTGTACACATGTTGATTTACTTATTTGTTAGTACTTTATGTATTATATATCATTGTTTTATAATTTCTGAAGCACTAGGTACTGACGTCATCAGTTTTTTGGGGGTAAAAAATCGTTTTTTTAAAGAAGAAAGCTTTTATGTACTAGATATGAACTATTTCAAAGTCTACGCCAACTAAGAATTTGAATAGAAACAGATTTTAATTATTATCTTTATTGTAAGAAAGTCTTGTGTTGATAAGACACCATGATGACTTGTAACAACCTCTTCTCTTATAGGAGGGAGGTTATCTTGGGTTCTTCCTTAGTGGGAACTAAGGAGCCTAAGTTTCCATCTTTAGTTCAAGAGAAGTATTAGTTACCCATCTTTCCATGCCTGTATTATCAACTTTAATTCCATTTCCAGTTAAAGTTTCTTTTCCTTTTGCAAAGATTCAGGCACTTTTAGCAAAAGAGCCAACAGAGATAGTGTTGTATACTTCTTTGTCCTATAAAAGTACTAAAGCTGTCAGTACTAAGGGATCTGTAATCCAGAATTGGTGAACAAAATGCGCTATATTTTTTGTTCAGCAATGTTGCAAACATGTCTACCTTCAGTCTCCCCACCATTTCTAAATTTACATACATATTGACAGATGTACCATTTGTTTGGAAAAATTTAACTTTTCCTTCATAACTGTTTTATTTTCCCAGAATAAAGTAAAGGAGAAGGTTTATTTCCCTTATTTTTTTCCAAGACAGTAGCACCTCTGTTATCTGGTAAAGGTAGCATAATCTCGTCTCCCCTTGTTTTCGGATGTAGGTCAATGCTGTCATATTGTCTGAAAATACTTCCACAGTTTTGTCTACCACCAGTTGTTTCTGGTTCTACAGAGCCTTGAATATTGACTCCAGACAGTATACACTACTGTAATATTATATTATGCTCATAAACTTTGATTTCTCAAATGAGGCACTCGCCTGAGCTGCGTATTCCATATGTTAGGAATATTTTTAAAAGGAATGCCATTCTTTGGGCATGGGGAATGGCAGTGTATTATGGACTGAGTACCCTGCTTCTCATAAATCTTGCTATGAATGTGAATTTAACCCTTTTACCCCCAGGCTATTTGGAAATTTCCAACCCTTAACCCCCAGGGGGTTATTTTTTTCCCAGCACATTTTGCAGTATATTTTTTTTAAATTGCTCTAACAGCCTTAATTTTTGTCATAGAGAGGTCAGGTTGGTCTCATCCTCTTGGAAAATGCCTGAATTTTCTCAAAAAATTATCAAAAATATGAAAAAAAAAATTTTTATAGTATTTTTTTGCAAGGACGTACCGGTACGTCCATGGGGGTAAAGGGATGGCTTTTGTGAAACGTACCAGTACGTCCTTTGGGGGTAAAAGGGTTAATGAGAATCAGTCAAGGAATGTTACATCTATGAGAATCACGACTGGAATGGTTCTATATTTGATTGTCTTCTTACCATTGTAGCTAAGATACAAGATGATGGAAAGGGCTCATTTGTGGTTGATGGTGATTTTGGTGCTCACCATAAAATGGTAAAATTCTTTTTCTCCCACTGATTGCAATGACTGTAGAGGTTTAGACTTTGCCTCTTGAATCAGGCTATGAACAAATCATAAGTGAAGCTACTCACAGGTCTGGTAATTGCTTGGCCCTAGTATACACTGGTTCCCTTGGTGTTAAAACAAGTAAGGTTGGTCCTCCAATTGGGACATCTAATCATGCCTTGGTTTTGTTTGTTATTTTTTGCAAGCTCTCAAGATGTTCTTTGTGCACTGGATGAATAATTGGTAATGTTAGTCCATCAAGTGAATGTGTTGTTCTAGCTCTATCCCTGCTGATTAATGTCCAATTTCTATAACTCCGATATCATCTAAGTTTAATGAATGTCTTTTGGCAAAACGTTTAAATAGGTATATAATACTGAAGGTAAACATCTTTTCCCTAGTTTGTAATTTGGCTTTCGTAATGGCCTTAAAGCATGTGATGCCCCTCTTTCAATTTCCAATGGTGTACAGAAATCCATTGATTGTGGTCAAGAAGTTTGGATCATCGGCCTTTATTTTAGTGCTGCCATTGACTGTTAATCATGAACCCCTTGTATTTAAACTCAGAGGGAAATGGGTGGGTCTTCTCTTAGCATCATTATTGAATTTTTAAGTGATATATTGCAGAGTAGTAGATGATGGATACCATAGTGACTATTTGAATACAATATCTTGTGTTCCACAGGGTAGTGTTCTGGACCCATTACTCATTGTGTATACAGATGTTGCTGCTCTCTCTGCACCAGTTCCATCTCCTGAATGTAGATCTGGGATTGCCGATTTTCTAATAGAGATCTAGTTGCAATAAGGGCATGGTGAAAATTATGGGGAGTTAAGTTTAATCTAAACAAAATTCAAAGTAGGATTGTAAATTTCTAGGTGTGATTCTTGATTGCAAATTAATTTTGAGATAGAAAATTTACTTTTGAGAAAAATTTGTTCAGTCTGTTTCTTCTTCAATTCCACAAAAAAGGGTTACTACCAAAAGTCTTTTTTAAGATTTTTTGTGATCTATTTATCTTAAGGAAATTTTGTAATTCTTTCATTCTACCTTGTTTTGAGCACTTTTCACCTGTCTAGTTAGCTGCTGACTCTCATCTTAATTTGTTGTACACAAATTTGCAGGAAAGCAAATTTCTTATTCTTCTTACTTCTTATCTATTAATTTCTGACACTGTCATTAAGTTAGGGTTTTAGGAATTTTGCTAAAGATTCTTCATAATTCTGACCATCATTTACATTCGGATCTTCCCAGATTGTACCATCATGTAAGTAGTACTAGTAATGCTGTTATTTCTAACATTCTTGTGTTCTGTACCATGAGGCTCAATACTACATAGTATTGTAGAAGTTTTATTCCAGTTTTGACCAGGATCTCAAATCTGTAATACGCTGTTTACCACCAGAACCCTTAATGAATGGAATTTTAGAACTACTAGATCCGACTTAAGGTGTCGTGCTAGGATTGAAATAGAACAGGTTAGTTGAGAATTACTGCTTTCAATAGATGACCCAGTGGCCTGAGATTTCGCAAAAGAAGCTGAAAAAGTTAAGAGCTTTTGAAGTTCATCATATTCAAAACTTTATTTTTCTAGTGTTGTATTGGAGTTTGGTGCTGGCGTGTCATTATAGTCATCAATCCTTGCTATAATCAACTAGCTTAGTTTTCTCTCAATTTTCCCCTGAACTAGAAGTAGATTTTTTTTTTATTTTGTCTAACCATAGAATAATACTTGTTTATAAGAGGAAAATTGTTGTCTTCTTACTTCTCAAAATGGTTATTTAAATAACAATACTGTCCCTGAAATGAGACATAAAGAGAATACAGATCATGATTGCCCAGAAACCATTCTCCTAAACAATCTACGCAGAAGTTAATAACAAATCCAGAGAACAACTTTAAAAGGACTAAAAACTTAAATCTGGTAAATTTCCTTCGAATATAATCTATGTTGCAGTTATAAATTCTGAAGAGGAATTCTTTAAAATGTACTGAAAACCCTAATTTTTCCCAAGCTAGAGTAGGGGCTGTCGCCAAGCCAAAGTCAACAGAGACTGAAAGGAAAGAAGTCAGGAAAGTTTTCAGTCAATGTGGTAAATGTTCGTTGAACCAGGTTTCCAGAGGGAAGCAATATGAACATCAGTGAAGGTTCATGGAAACAATTTCTCATGCTTTTATTAGTAGTAATTCACTAATCAATCTACTCAGGATAATCTCATACCTAGCTTGATAAATTAAAGGCCTTTTTAATTGATTCAAAGAATTTAGTAGTAACTAACCTTGATATCCTGATAAGTTATTGTCCTTTTTTCAGTTTATCATAGTATTTCATCTCTTAAAACATCCTTAAAGATCAATTTTTGCAGAACTGTTGTCAAAGTTACCATTGGGAAGAGCCAAGGACTTTACTCTAGCCTTTCACGTAAAACCAAGGACAAAAATTCAGCTCTGATAAATATTGGAGATGTTCACATAGATATCCCACAACACCCTGTAATACTGCATGACATGATGACTAGAGGAACAAAGCAGCTATCTACCACTCTTATGGTAAGTGTATTTTTATAAACTAAAGTTATAGGTAAGTGACGCTTTTGTTTGGTTTTCATTACTCTGCTGTTCTTTTATTAACACTTAATCAGTATACGTTAACTCAGACATAAACTTCCTAAAAAACTTCAAGATACAGTATCAGTATTTTGTGTAAATAACAAAAAATGTGTGAATTATATTTTGATGGCATTAGATTGTACTTTATACCTTTTTTATTTTTACTGTTCCCTGTAGTTTTTCCTATATCACGTGATCATAATTATTTGTAAAAAAAAAAAGAAAAAAGTTTTTAATGAGTGCAAAATTCAGCCTTTTGCCTAAAGGGATTATCTCTTTATCATGTCTTAGGAACTGAGAGTGCCACGTCCAGGTGTAAGGCGTGGTGCTACTGTAGATGAACCTGATGTGGCAGCCTCTCCTCGTCCTCCTCAAGAACCACCTGGCCCTCAAGAGCCCACTCCTTCAGATTCTTTATTACATCCCCTAGTTATACAATTCTCCATATTGCTCCAGGTATTTTGAATATATTTTTCTCCTTCAAACATTATTTGAAGTAAATTTTGTGTAAATGTAGAAGATAAGTCTTTGCATACTGCACATAATTCTATTTTGTTTCATCGTAAACCCTTACTTTAACATGGCCTGTGTATACAAATCTTAGACATATTGATCCACTCATCCACCTGTAAACAAAAATGGAGAATGGTTTGAGGCATGTGTGTAAGGTCCTTTAGTTCTATGGTTGTTAAACCCAATTGCACTTTGGTTTTTATTGACCGATAAACAACTTCCAGCGATTTCAAGACATTACGAAACTTACAGGTTCTTTGAGTGTGATTTTTATTTTTTTTTTTCATATTCTGTTTTCTCTATTTTAATTCATTTTATCATATCTTTTAGTATATTTTTCATTGCACATTTATGTTGCTAATGTCAATTGCACTAATGACTTCTTCAGTGAACTTCTGCTTAGTTTTGTGTATAGTATCCCCATTTTATTCTTAACCAAAATATTTTTCAGAAGTTTATTTAATACTCATGTTCACTAGTACTGAACTCCTCAGTATCTTGAGCTTTATTGTTTGGGAACCATTCTGTAAAAAATAAAAACTTTTTGTTTTGATGAATAATACCTATAAGTCACAGTGTTAATATCTTTGAAGTGCAAACGTCTTTACATTAGAAAAAATATATACATTCTTAATCTGCTATACCCTCCCTTCTTGGATCCACCTTGGAACTCTGGATGACTTTGTGATATCGAACCCCCTTTCTGTGCTTCAGTACCCCACATTACCTCTCAATCTGATAATGTTTTCATTGACTAGACACTTTTATCAATCCATCCAATTTTCCTGGTATATTTGAATTTCTATTGATTTTAGGATAAATGGCTTTAGGCTTTATAATCATTTTACTATCTAGATTAAAATAAAAGATCTGTTTTGCATATTTCCTGGTATGTGTTTTCTATTATATTCAACATCATAGCTCAGTTATAGCCTACCTCTTCCATCTCCATGCATACTGCCTTGTGGAAACATTCTCATAGAGGTGTAGTAGTTTGAGGATATGAGATCTCTTATTCTGATTACTTGGTGACAGAGTGAACTTTTACATGATAAGTTTACATGATGAAGTAAAAGACCAGCATTCGCAGTAGTGTAGGGGTCAGTACTTTCTTCCAGTATGAAGACCGGCAAGGTTATTGCATCCGTACATTTAGGCCATGTGTAATAAGTGGAGAGAATAGCTCTATGTAGAATGTAGATAATTATCATGAAATTGGCTTATCTTTTGCTAGGAAAATATGGTTCAGAAAATTTATTTTGGCCCCATTTTTGATACGTTTCATTTATGTTTATTGAGTTGAATGTAAATATTGGTATCTGATATTACAACTCACCTCCTATATATAGCTGGTAAGGATATACTTACAGTGATGTAATAGAAATAGGATTTTGTATGGATAAAATTTTTCCTTTTATCTTTTACGAGAAAAATATTTTATTAGGGAGGTATTTATCAGGTACTATATAGACATAGGATGCTTTTCAACATTGTATATTTGCGATATACTCATTGGCAGCCAACTGTCTCAGTGGGAGCTGGCATATCATTGGCAGCCAACTGTCTCAGGGGGAGCTGTTTTATGCCAACACCATTTATACTAAAATAAATGGCATTTCATATTCAGCTTGTGCCATATGCCAATGCTCTGTGTATCTCAGCCTCCTATATCTCAAGTAACCCAATAATCTATGAATTGTATATTACTTATAGTTAGATTGAATTATAAGTAACACAGATCATGCTTAGTGTTACAGCTGTCACTACTGGTTCATTTATTATTAGATTATGTCTAGCTTTATTATTCTTTAGCACATAAATTGCTAGGACAGTAGCTAGGGTTCTTTCCTTGAAATTTTAAGCTTTTTACTGTTATCAAATTAAAGTTTTTTTTTGTCAATTTGACATACTAAAACTTTATTTTGCTTTTTTATCCAAATTAGTGATTGTGATTTGTGGAATTGCCTTACAGGAGAATATTTGAGTATTAGTAAGAAAGTATAATTTAGTTTCTATATTTGGTTTAAAATTTTTCATTTATCATACTTTAGTGTGTAGTGAAAATATCAAGGTATGTCTTCTGCTTTTTATTTGGGCATTTGTGCCAAAGCCGCAATACCATTGTGGTTTAGGGCATTGTCACTGCCCCTTTCCTCTGCCATTCATGAGTAAACTTTAAATTTTTAAACAGTTTAGTTCTTCAGTTGGGTTTTTTGCAAGACTCTACATCTTTTATACACCAGTCCTTTTCCTTAGGTGTTGGTTTTTCTGCCTTTAAACCTATGATAACTAAATTTCTTTCTTACAACCCTTTTGCAATGATGCTTGGTTCTTTATATTGCACAAATTTTTTTCAAAGTGTCTTACCATTTATCACAGTGATGTTTGGATTTTTACATTCCTCACACTTTTTTATGATGGAATGTGATTTATAAATGAAACTTGGTTATTTCATGAATTCCTTTTATGGAATTACCACTATCCCTTCATCCATGGAAATGGGATACTCAGCAAAGGAATGCTTATAAGATTCATGGAAAAAAGCTGGATTCACAAAACTAGATTAGTTATTTTCAATCTTACCCAAGATTCACAGATGGTCCCTCTCTCCACCTCACTTTTAATGGTTATTTGTCCATTTCTTGTTCTTTATTTTATTTTGAGGGGAATACTTATGGCAGTCTTGGAAAGATTAAACCTGTACCTCCCTGAATCTATCATCATATGGTTACACATGTCATGGTACTGATTAAGGAAAAAATTCTTGTTTGTTCCGACTCTAAATACGAACCCTTAGCTATTTATAGGAATTATACTCTTGACGATACTGGAAGAGGAGCCATAAGACTTTTAGCGAGGTATGATCACCCACCTGCTAGTTAGTGGGGCGGTAGGGGGGTAGACCCCTACCCTGCTCACTCACGCAATAGTGTTGTGTTACCACTTTAGCTTTTGGCTTGGTGGAGAACAGATGTTGTCACTCTCCATCTCCTAAATTATCTTGCCCTTTGGCTTAATCTTTTTTGCTTTTTCTTTACAGGTGTGATTGTTTTTTTTTGTTTTTTTTTGCCATCCATTATGAGGACGTGTCCGCATATGTTGTGTCCGTCCTGCCAAGGGCGGCGCTGCGATCAGGACAACACCGATCCTGAGTACCAGGAGTGATCTGTCTCCCAATGGGAGAGATTTGGGAGATGGTGCAAGAAATCTAAGAGAGATTCTTTGCCTATGGGGTCTTCCTCAAAATTGAAGAAACCTCAGACTTCTTCCTTGACCCCCTGATCTCTTCCCAAAGCTCCTGCTTGATCTGTCTCCTCCGGGGAACGATCGAACAGGAGCGTAGACCCTTTAACACCAGGTCAACCCCTGGGTTCAAGGATCAGGACTGCTTCCCCTAAAGAATCTGCTCTGCCCCTTCCCTTGGACAGAACTTTTTAATTTTCAGATGTTTTACAGGTTTGACCATCGCTGACCATCAATGGGAATGACTGTTCCCCTGTCAAAGGAGGCGTTGTTAGAGCTTATCCAACTTGGCGCTGAAGTAAAATCCTTTACCCAGTGAATACAGAACTCCGAGACCCTAGAGAGTCTTCCCCTGCCACCGATGGGTCTCACCCTTCACCTTTGCTTGCTGCTTCTGCCATTGTTTAGAACCTTGCTCTTCCTCATGCTGAGCCGACTCTTCCATCAGGGAAGGAGCAAAGTCCAAGGCAGGTTTCTCCTGCGGGTGGTCACCTCTCTCATTCATGAGTGAGGCCCTCCCCAGAGACTCCGTCCTTGAGACCTTCCAGATGTTGATCGGCACTCCGCTGACTTCCCTCCCTTCAGAGGTCTTCCCTACGGAGGAACCTCACCGCCATTGACGAATGTTCTCTCCCTCTCAGTGGCATGCCGTTGTCGACAGAAGCCCCCTCCATCACAAGGATTGTCACTCCTCCTTGTTAAGGGAACGATGTCCTCGCCGCCCCTCCAGACATTCTCCTTTTTCATTTGCAAGGAGACGTCTCTTCAACTCTCGTAGGGACTGACGATCTTCTCACTCTCCTTTGGAACATTCCCCATTGATGTCTCATCACTGACAAGCTGCTTGTCACGCGTCACCCAGTGACTGTCACTCTTCTCGGGATCGTCACTCACCTCCTCGTGACTACAGTATCACTCTACATGTCGCTCGCCTAATCTGTGCTGTTTGCCAGATTGTTATCGTCACCCTCAAGCTCTTCGGCATTGATCAGCTCGGGCTCGTCACTCACCTTTTCCTCAGTGTTCGCCGACTTCTTGTTGTTCGCCGACTTCTCGTTGTTCGCCAGCTTACAGGGGTTCGCCCACTCGCCGTTTGTCAGCTCTGCGGTGTTCACCTCTTCATCGTTCCCCAGCTCCTCGTCGTTCCCCAGCTCCTTGTCGTTCCCCATCTCCTCCTCGTTCCCCATCTCCTCGTCGTTCCCCAGCCTCTTGGTGTCCGCAAGTTCATTGAGCTGGAGGCCATGCCTTTGCCAGTCTTATCAGGTAAGAAACCTAACTTCCCTGCTTTTCAGGCTCCAAGACTGTAAACTCCTAGGAGGCGATCTCCACCATCTAGCCTATCTAAGGAGCTTCTGGTCTTCTCTGCGTCGGGAAAGAACCATCATGGTTTGACGCTTTGGTGAAGGCAGTACAACAAGCTATATCTGGTGTGCTACCAGCAGAACAATCTGTAGCCATCACCCGTAGGATCCCATTGTAGAAGTCAGTTCCCCCCAGTTTTGCCTCCCCCCATCTGACCCCAGACATAGAGCTTTGTTGCCAGCCCCGTGCAGACCTCCATCTACAAAGATGATTCTCTTGCCCATAAAGAAGAAGCGGGGGAGCAGCAGATATAGGGATGGCGATCCAACAAGATTTCTCCCAGGTGCAGGTGACACCAGTATTGACTAAGTAAAAGAAGAGGAGAATGGAGCGGCTGACTCGAACTAGACGAGGCTCTCAATCTCCTTGGTAGATCTCACTGACGTCCTCATTTTGTCCCTCCCCTATAAAAATAGTACCACCGGAACTTCGCCCCGTCTCCAAGGAGACTGACCATCTGCCAGCTGTTCCTTCTGTAAGAGAGGGACAGCTGTCCTCCAGGTAGGAAGAACCCTCCAGACCTTAAAGGAGTATCTCCAATCCTGCAGAGAGACTAAAGACGCCAAAATGGTCCCAAAGAATACCCCATCCAGGGCGTTAAGACATCCTTGAGAGAAGCCTCGAGGAACCTCCCCAGCAGTCATTAGGACGCCAGCAAGCAATGTTCCTCTCACAACTTTAGTTGACGACTTCAACCCAACCCGGGCTCTTGTGAGTGAGGGCTCGTAGGTGGATAATGACTGCGATTATGGTGATGGTTATCTCCCAAGGGCTGCTAGTCCTAGGCTTACGGAGGCCAAGCAGGAGTCAGAGTATACCTTCTGGCAGGTCCTGGCCTGCATGAGGATCATCAATGGACTGACTGACACAACAGTGGCCCATCAAGAGGGCAAGGACGAAGTGCTTGACCATGTGTATGGCACGCAACGACCGCCCAAGGCCCGTGCAGCTTTGCCCTGGTTGAAGGGGTTGATAGTTGCCTAAAGGAAGGGTTTTCTCCAGATCGCTGGCTCCTCCAGTTTCCTCTGTGCAGGCTCATCCGGTAAACTCTTCCTGCCACCTTTAGTGCAGCAGAGGAAGTATTGTGAGGTTGCGAATAAGCCCCTTTCAGCCTTGCCTTTAGACCACTCCATGGAGGCACTCACCAGAGGAGTCTCCTTTGAGAGAGACTCCGTCTCTTTCTCAGCGTCGGAGATCCTCGACATTGAGAAGGTAGTGAAGTAAGTCATGCAGGCTACTTCATGGCTGGATCTTTGGTTGGGATCCATCGGACACCTTGTCAGAACTGAGGATTGGTCCAAGGATTATACGAGTAGATTGATAGAAACTTTTCTATTATCGGGGACCAAAACCATTAAGTTCCTCTCCCACCAGACAGTTAACCTGCTGGCAGACGCTATTCTGAGGGAAGAGACTTGATACTGTAATAGAAAGATTTTAACGACAAGTCCCCCACACGCAGAAGTGACGAGATTAAAGAACTCCACTCCCGAACAGTCCTCCTTGTTCAGGCCGGAAGATGTTGAATGGGTGGCAGGGCATTGGAGGAAGTCCAACCAGGACTCCCTTGCGCTTTGACAACCTGTCCCTATTGTGCACCTCCGCTACAGAAGCAGCAGCCTCAAACATTGAAACTCCCGACAACTAGGACATCGACAATTACTACAATTCATAAAAAGGTGTTGAGGAATCCCTTTTCAGCCAAGGAGCGGAAAGGGTCTAAGCCGTCTTGTTAAGGAGTAGAGGTAGCAGCCGAGGCCGCATCTGCTAGGACGGCCAGTCCTCCCACTTGTCCTCGAGTGGGCTGATGACTGCAACGCTGCTGGCAAAAGGGGTTGCAGCACAGGGCTAAACCCTGGACACTCTCCATGATTTGGTCAGGGTATTGCATCCCGATCATTCAATCTTTTCCCTACAGGGACTCGGAATCTAGTTCCGTCAAGCTCCTATGTGAAGAGATCCAACAAGTCCAGACCATGTTGGAGAAGGACGCTCTCCAAAAGGTTGAAGATGGATCCCTAAGTTTCTTCAGTCAACTCTTTCTTGTGAAAAAGGAGTCTGAAGTCCAAGTGAAATTAGTCAAGCAATTCCCCAGACATCCTAGTCCCAGTGGGACTAGAGCAGCAGAAAGACCTAAGGTGGTGGGAGGCAGACAAGAACCTTCGCAAAGCGGCCGACCTTCTTGTTTTCCCCCTGGAATTTATGCTCTATTCAGATGCATCAAAAGAAGGAGGGGGGCCACATGCTGCACCACACATCCTAAGGGCTCTGTTCAGAGTCTGAAAAGTACAAGCATATAAATCTCTTGGAGGTGAGGGCAGCCTAACTAGCCCTCCTGCAGTTCCTGCCGTGTCACTCCATAGTGTTGATGAGCAACAACACCACAGTAGTGGCTTATGTAAACAAGCAAGGCGGTGCCTTTTTGCAGCCCCTATGCCATTTAGCAGTATAGATGAAATTGACAGTTGTCCATATCAGCCCGCTTCATTCCGGGTAAACGGAATGTGCTCACAGACAATCTGAGCAGAGATACTCAGGTATTGGGCTTCGAGTGGTGTTTGTGTCATCTAGTAGCCAACATAATCCTAACTTTGTGGAGTTCCCCAACTGTGGACTTGTTTGCAACGTCCCTTAACCTCAGGCTCCTTCTGTACTGCTCCTCAGTCCCAGATCCCCAAGCTCTTTGACATGATGCATTCCAGTAACGGTGGGACAACATCGACATCTATGCCTTTACCCCATTCTGTCTGATGAGAAGACTACTCATCAAGACCAGAGTATCCAACAACCTCTCTTTGACCCTCGTAGCTCTGCTATGACATCACGCAGAGTGGTTCCCAGACCTTCTGTAACTCCTGATGGAGATCCCAGGAGAACACCCTTCACGACACAATCTACTCAAACAGCCACATGCGAACATCTTCCACAAAGCTGTAGCTTTGCTACAACTTCACTCCTGCAGACTATCCAGCACCTCCTCTCTCAGAGAGGCTTCACACAACAAGTTGTGAGAAGGATGGCTGAATACCTGCGAAGATTTTCGTGTGCAGTTTACCAGGCCAAGTGAACTGTCTTCTCTGGTTGGTGTCATGGAAGGGATATCTCTCCCCTCTATGCTACTATCCCAACAATAGTGGAGTTCCTTGCTTACCTTTGGAAGAAAATTCTCCACTCAGTTTCAGCAGTGAAAGACTACCACTTATCCTTGATTCTTGCTTTGAAGCTGAAAGGAATCTATATTTCTCCCTCATTGGAGTTGTCTCTCATATGAAGTTATGGGCTTACCTGCCCCCAGTCGGAAGTTAGACCTCCTCCAAGGAACGGGGTTCATGTCCTTCAATCTCTGGAGGGTTCTCCCTACGAACCATTATGCCAGACTATAGATCTCCACCTCTCTATGAAGACAGTGTTTCTACCCGCTTTGGCCTCGACCAAGAGAGTTCGCGAACTTCATGGTCTTTCCTATGACGTCGCCCATTAAAGGGGATGGGTGGAGGTAATTCTCAGCTTCGTCCCAGAGTTTATTGTTAAGACTCAAAATCCGTGAGTAGCGGATTCTAGATTCAGGTCCTTCCAGATTTGGAGTCTTCGTTCTGTAGCCGATGTGCTAGATCAACTGTTACTGTGGCCAGTATGTACAGAGAAACCCTGAGTCAAATACTCAAGACAGGAGTGAGTTATCCCTATAAATAGCAAAGGGTTTGTATTTAATGTCGGAACAAATGACAAATTCGAAAGCAATTGTATTTTTCATAATGATAGAAACCTATAACTATTTATACATATAGGCCCACCATCTTATGTCCCCTTTGAAGTCCTACCTGCAATAAAAAATGGTAACACAACACTAGTGTGTGAGTGAGCAGAATAGCTGGAGAACCCCTCGCTAACTAGCAGGCAGGTGATTATACCTCGCTAAAAGTTTTATGGCTCGTCTTCCAGCTTCGCCAAAAATATAATCCCCATAAATAGCTACAGTTATTTATTTTTAGGAAAAATAAAAAAAATTCATAATTATGAAATGGCTGTCAAATTTATTCATTTTTAGAGCTAATACCACACGAATCTTGGGTAAGTTTGAAAATACTGTTACTACACTCAGTATAGGTATTATATTTCCTTCTACTATCTTTTTTTTTTCTTTTCTTAAAAGTTTGGCCATAGCAACTAAGTCTCTAACATAGGTTTGTTTGTAAACTGAAAACAAAAATTATTGAAAATTATTTTGATGCAATTATAATGGGTGCCATAAAGTTATTACTATAAAGGGTGTTCTAAATTATTACTTGTTTCATAAGTCCCCCTCTATATTAATGTAGTTTGGTTGTATGAAATAGCTGACACATGATTTTTCTCCCAAAAGAGTTTAAGTAACATGGGTGGGTATAGAAATGTGATATTTTATTATTGAAATTCCATTTTTCCTCCCTTCAGAGTTTAAGCATCCAGGCCGCTCTTTTACCATCACTTCAAGCTCAGTACCGCATGGAACAAGTTTCAAGTTTGGGTATAACTGGAGCCAAGGCAAAATTTACTGTGCACTTGCAAACACACCATTTATCCTTTTCTACAAGACTGCAAGGATTGGTAAGTGAAGGAATTATTTATTCAAAATTTCTTATAGCTTTCATCAGCCCTGTGTTCCTTAAGGATTCTTGGTAAAGTACTGAAATAAAGAACGTATAATTGCAGTACTGTGGATAATTCTCTCATTAGGTTAAAGTAATATTTTTTTTTCATAAATTTTTGGCTATATTGCTTTCTGTCTACCAATTACTTTTTATCCATTCCCCCCTTGAGTTTTCTCACCCAACTGCCAAACGGGATATCTTATGGAACCAAGTCCTTTTTGCAACCCCAACCCCAAAGAAAATTTATAAAGGATAGAAAATAGGAACAATTATGAAAATATTCATAATGCTTATGAAGATAATAAAGGCTGTGATCATGATAATATTACAGTCAGACTAATGCATTCTGAAGGACGAGGCAACACACACCAGTAAAACTTGATTGTTGAAAATCTGGAAATAATTGCTACCCCCTTAATGTCAATCCCTGATAACCTATTTCCTGATGCTGTATAAAAAGAAAAACCTTTTTGCATCTTAGCCGTGAGAAAATGTATAACAGTAATGGTGTTCATAGATATATTTACCAACAAATACGGGAAATCATTCATAGGTATATAACACCGAATACAGAACACCTCCATAATAGTAAAAGACAAAATGCCATTACTCGCCCAAGATCAAAACTGTCACTTTTTATTTTTGCTAGTTTTACAAGATAATGAATTATAAATATAAGCAGTTCATGTCAACAAAGAATCGTGTATTCTCAAAGCTAATTATTCAACATTGCATTTTTACTTATTTTCGGGTTAATGTGCTGTGTGGTCTCCAAGAAGTTTCTTGTGAAAGGCTAGAACATGAGAAGAAAATACAAAAGAAATATTCTCCTTCCTGCTTCAGGGCCAGTGTATCAAGGTGCGCAGCACAGACTTAGTGAGCATTAGGAAAACCTATGGAATTAGGCTTTGTTGAATCCATCACAGCACCTCTTATGCTGAAATATATCAAACACACAATGACACATCACTGAGAACCAACACTTGTACCGAAGCCAAGAACATCTGGTCGTTCATATGCGCTAGACTACCATCTTTTAATTTTGTTGGAAAATGGGTTAGGACATTCTTTTCTGTGCTGTCCTATTTTCAAACCGGTCAGACATCCTCTCAAATCTTCAAATTAAGTACAGCCAACTTATAAATTAAATACAGTTGGTTTTTCTAATTTTAAATATTTAACTTAGCCGGTGAATATATAATAGCTGAGCCTCCGGCGGCTCGACAGAAAAACACACAAAAACTCGCGAGCGATCGCTATGAAGGTTGCGGGTGTGCCCACTAGCGCCAACTATCGGCCAGATACCGCATATACATGTAAACAGACTCAATTTTTCTCTGTCGGTCTGATCGACAAGACGTACCATTACTCGCTGTTAACCTGGAGTTTTTCAACAGTCTTGGTGAAGTACTTCCTTTTGGTTTGAGCTTTCGCAGTGCAGGTGTTTTATCTTCAACTTAAATTTTGAACTCATTTTTGGATAGATTTAATTGTTGATGACTTTGGATTGTTTTTTGGACTTTCTTTGACTTTTAAATGGCCGACCCTTCCCTTAGTACGGAAGTGTGTTTTAGGCTTTTAGCAATTATCTTATCACGTTATAAATTGTTGTTGTTAATTATAGATTTTCCTCTATATATTTTATATCTCAACCGCCTTTATTAGTCCTCTTCGATTAGCTTTCCATTTATGATAAACATCAAGATAAATTTTAATGATTTGTTTATATGCGACCTTACCTATTCCTCCCCTAATCCGAGAGTAGGCGGTCCTAACTTGGAAACCGAAGTTAAACAACGTTGAGCCCTTTCAATCGTAAATAACTTTTACAGAACAAATGATTTAAAACTTATTAAATGAATATTTTTTAGTAGATATTTTATGAAAGATTTTCTTTGAATAGTCTTCGTACTGTTTCAAAGATGAACTAACGTTTAGTTTATTTATGCTACGCAGTTTGCGCTCTATCGTTACGATAGAGAGAGAGAGAATCACGGTTTCACTTTGCAGAAAGAGTAAATCGATTCTGACGTTTTGTTCATTCTTCTTTCAAACTTAAATGTTTTAAATACTAATTTAAAGGAACTTGTTAATTTTCAATTTCTTAGTCCTTTCAGTTTTTTCCTTTGGTCAAATAACCTGTTTATTGACGAAAGGTAAGTGGGCTTTTCTCTTCGGTGCGAAATCAAGAGAGAGAGAGAGAGAGAGAGGAAGAGAGAACGTTCCGATCTTTATTCTCGTCCCAAGCGAGTAACGTTGTTCTCGAGTCAGTTTATTACTCTCGTCCCTAGTCTCTGTACGGGGAGAAAGGATAAAACGTTTTTAGTTTTTATTCTCGTCCCAAGGCAATGTACGGTGAGAGATTGAAAACGTAGTTTTGAATGAACTAGTGTTTAATCTCCTCCTCAGCCACTGATCTTTTTATCTTAATATATGTTTACTGTTTTTTGCTTGTATTAATGTGCTTACATTATATACTTATAACCTTTTGATGAGGGTAGAATTGCGTGCTTCAGGTAGAAATCAGTTTTATTCATGCCTAATGTGAATTGTTGAAAAATTCGATTTCAGTGAAATAAGTGCAAAACAGAAAATCGTAGTGATAAAGTGATAATTGCGCAAAGTGTTATCAGTGTTGCGACCGAGGGTTCGTCTGTTCGTGCCTGTCGTTCGCCTAGTCTGAGACCTCTTGCAAGCTCCCAAGCCCAGGGGAGAAGTAATGTCGTACGACTTATGGGTTCGAGAGGCCTTGATCAGCGAACAGACGTTCCCTCTATGGTTTCAGGCGTGTCTCATCAAGACCGCCCCTACCATAAGACGAGCGAGACGATTTTCTCCTCGTCATCCGAAGGCTTTTCGCGTAAGAAACCGTGGAGCAAGGTTTCGAGGCCCTTAAAGCGAAAGTCAGTCCTTTCAGGACAGGTCCAGCGTCCTGGTTGTAGCCATTGGGACAGCTCTGACCCTATGCAGTCATCGGAAGACTGCTCGCCGCCTAAACAAAAGCGTAACACAGGCTCCGAGAGTCTTATTGTAGGCAAGGTTTTGCAGTCACAGACGTTACCCTCGTCTCTTACCGCACCCATTCCCGTTGATCCTAAATGGGTTGTACGGCAAGACATGCAGAATAAGCTTGCCTCTCTTATGGAGGACTATTCTGCTGAGCAGGTTCACGATGATCCTAGCCGCTTAGCTGATCGAGATCCTGGCCGTCAGCCGCCCAAACGAGCCTTTGCTCGTCCTGTTGACATTGACGTTACAAAGTCACGTCAATCGCGTTTTGTAGAGCCTCACTCGATGCAGTCCCGTGTTGACTCTCAGCCGCTTGTGGACGTTCAGCCGCTGCCGCTTGCTCTTGTTGACGTTCAGGACGTTCGCCAACCAGCATAGTTGACTTGTTTTGACATTGAGCGTCAAGCACCGCAGTCAAGAGTTGTTTTGACTGCTCAGTCTAGGCAGTCAAGGCAGTCTCGAGTTGACGTCGAGCGTCCTCCCGCACCTGTTGTTGTTGCTGGTCAGTCCTTTAAGCAGTTACATGACATAGCGTCCTTGACTGCTACTGTTGCTCCTTTGCGTGTGGACTCTGCTTGTCAAGCATTGCCACCACGGCAGGTCTCTCCCTTGCTTGAGACTCGGCAATTGTCGGACAAGGTTCCTTCAGATGAGGAAGTTGCTGATCCCCCTCCTACTGATATTCCCTTGAGGACTCTGTCAGACGGAGAGGAGCCTAAAGCTGCTCAGCCCTCTATGGACTTTAAGTAAATCATGCTGATTTTTAAGGATCTTTGTCCGGATCTTTTTGTAACTGCTGCTCCTCGTTCGCCTAAACGTTTTACACTAGGCCTAGCTACTTCGAAGCCGTTGTTTTTCTAAGCTAGTGCTCTCTCGCTCTTCTAAGAGAGCTTTACATTTGCTAGGCGACTGGTTAATCACCAGGAGGAGTTTGGGGGAGACAGCCTTTGCTTTCCCTACTTTTAAGCTGGCTTATAGAGCGAGAGTCTGATATGACACGGGAGAAGTTCTCGGCTTGGGAGTTCCTGCCTCTGCCCAGATAGACTTCTCAAACCTCATAGACTCTCCCTGGCGCCTGGCATGAGACGCTCCAAGATTTTATGGTCGGCTTTAGAGCTAGACCATCTCCTGTTAGGAGTTTTTTCGAGCGTTTGAAGTTTTGCTGTACAATTATGTCATGCATAAACAAGGCTATCAGGGATGGCTCCAATAATCTGACAGCCACGTTCTCTGCAGGAACAAGTCTATCAGGGATGGCTCCATTGATCTGGCAGCCATGTTCACTGCAGGAGTACGTAAGAGGCAAGTGCGCTCAATGTGTTCATTGTCAAGACAAACTTCACGATGAAGTCTACCAAGCTGTCTTGACAGCATTAATGGAAGGCGACTGGATGGTCTCTCTCGACCTTCAGGAGGCATACTTCCACATTCCTATACACCCGGATTCCCAACCGTTTCTGAGGTTTGTTTACAGGAATGTGGGGTACCAGTTTCGAGCCCTGTGCTTTGGCCTCAGTCCTGCTCCTCTCGTGTTTACGAGGCTCATGAGGAATGTGGCAAAATCCCTCCATCTATCGGGAATCCGAGCCTCCCTGTACTTGGACGACTGGCTTCTCAGAGCATCGTCCAGTCTTCGCTGTCTGCAGGATCTACATTGGACATTGAGTCTGGCCAGGGAGTTGGGACTTTTGGTCAACCTAGAAAAGTCCCAACTGATCCCATCCCAGATTATTCTATATTTGGGGATGGAGATTCGCAGTCCAGTTTTTTCGGGCTTTTCCATCTGCCACCCGAATAGAACAAGCCCTGCTCGAAGTCCAACTAATGCTGAAAAGAGAACGTTTGTTCAGTCAGGAGTTGAAACAGTCTCGTAGGGACTCTCTCATCCCTGGAGCAGTTTGTCTCGCTAGGGAGACTACACCTTCGGCCTCTCCAGTTCCATCTAGCCTCTCACTGGAACAAGGACAAGACGTTAGAGACGGTATCATTCCCAGTCTCCGAACCAGTAAAGGCATGCCTGAAATGGTGGGACAGCAATATCAGTCTGAGAGAGGGACTATTCCTAGCAGTCAAGAACCCAAACCACGTGTTGTTCTCAGACGCGTCGGATTTGGGTTGGGGTGCGACCCTGGACGGTCGGGAATGCTCGGGTCTGTGGACCTCAAGTCAGAAGAGCATGCACATCAACGGCAAGGAGCTATTAGCAATCCACTTGGCCTTGATGAAATTCGAAAGCTTTCTTCGAAACTAAGTGGTAGAGGTCAACTCAGACAACACCACAGCTTTGGCTTACATCTCCAAGCAAGGAGGCACACACTCCTTCACGCTGCTCGAGATCGCAAGGGACCTTCTCATATGGTCAAGAAATCGAGGCATCTCCCTGTTGACGAGATTCATCCAGGGGGACTTGAACGTCTTGGCAGACTGTCTCAGTCGGAGGGGTCAGGTGATACCCACGGAATGGACCCTCCACAAGGACGTGGGCAAGAGTCTTTGGGCTACTTGGGGTCAACCCACCATAGACCTCTTTGCCTCCTCGTTGACCAAAAGGTTACCAATCTATTGCTCTC
The DNA here is from genome assembly GCF_036898095.1 of Palaemon carinicauda. NCBI lineage: Eukaryota > Metazoa > Arthropoda > Malacostraca > Decapoda > Palaemonidae > Palaemon > Palaemon carinicauda. Next base: position 76,576,041 of record NC_090748.1, on the reverse strand, counting down.
CAGTCCTAGATACAGAAGCAATCCACATAGACGCGTTTCTACTGGATTGGTCTCATCTGGACTTATATGCATTCCCACCATTCAAGATAGTCAACAAGGTACTGCAGAAGTTCGCCTCTCACGAAGGGACAGGGTTGACGTTGGTGGCTACCCTCTGGCCCGCGAGAGAGTGGTTCACCGAGGTACTTCAATGGCTGGTAGACATTCCAAGAAGTCTTCCTCTAAGGGTAGATCTCTTACGTCAGCCCCACGTAAAGAATGTTCATCAAAGCCTCCCCGCGCTTCGTCTGACTGCCTTCAGACTATCGAGAGACTCTCAAGAGCTCGAGGCTTTTCGAAGGAGGCAGCCAGTGCGATTGCGAGAGCTAGGAGAGCTTCTACCTTCAGAGTATACCAGTCGAAGTGGGAAGTCTTTCGAGATTGGTGCAAGCCAGCATCTATGTCCTCTTCCAGTACCTCTGTAGCCCAATCGGAGATTTTCTTTTACATCTGAGAAATGTTCGCTCCCTCTCAGCTCCCACGATTTAGGGCTACAGGAGCATGTTGGCTTCGGTCTTTCGTCATAGAGGCTTAGATCTTTCCAACAATTAAGATCTCCAAGATCTCCTTAAGTCTTTCGAGACCTCTAAGGAACGTCGTTTGGCAACTCCTGGATGGAACTTAGACGTGGTCCTAAGGTTCCTCATGTCAGACAGGTTTGAGCCATTACATTCAGCCTCCCTGAAGGATCTCACCCTCAAGACGCTTTTCCTAGTGTGCTTGGCTTCGGCTAAAAGGGTCAGTGAAATTCATGCCTTCAGTAAGAACATCAGCTTTTCTACAGAAAAAGCCACATGTTCACTTCAACTTGGTTTCCTGGCCAAAAATGAACTGCCTTCTCGTCCTTGGCCTAAGTCTTTTGATATACCTTGCCTGTCAGAGATCGTAGGCAACGAACTTGAAAGAGTGCTGTGTCCAGTTAGAGCTCTTAAGTTCTACTTAACTCGTACTAAGTCCTTACGAGGTGGATCTGAGGCATTATGGTGCTCAGTTAAGAAACCATCATTGCCTATGTCAAAGAATGCTTTGTCATATTTTATCAGACTTTTAATACGAGAGGCTCATTCTCACTTGAATGTAAAAGACCGATGCTTGCTTAAGGTTAAGACGCACGAAATAAGAGCTATAGCAACTTCCGTGGCCTTTAAGCAAAATAAATCTCTGCAAAGTATTATGGACGCGACAGTTTGGAGAAGCAAATCGGTATTCGCGTCATTTTACTTAAAAGATGTCCAGACTCTTTACGAGGACTGCTACACACTGGGTCCATTCGTTACAGCGAATGCAGTAGTGGGTAAGGGTTCTACCACTACATTCCCTTAATTCCAATATTTTAATCTGCTCTTGAAATGTTTTTTTTTAATTGGGTTGTACGGAAGGCTAAGAAGCCTTTCGCAACCTTTTTTGATTTGGCGGGTGGTCAAATGTCATTTCTTGAGAGCGCCCAGATTAGGGGTTTGATGAGGTCCTGTTGTATGGGATGCAGCCCTTAATACTTCAGCTCCTGGGAGTCTTTCAGCATCCTAAGAGGATCGCTGGGCTTCGTGAGGAAGACAGACTAATAAGGCAGAGTAATCGTCTAAGTCAACTTCCTTACCAGGTACCTTTATATATTTGGGTTTTGTTATGATATAACTGTCAAAAACTCTAAGCATATATGCTGTAAACTTAATTAACTCTGGTCTCTACCCACCACCATGGGTGTGAATCAGCTATTATATATATTCACCGGCTAAGTTAAATATTTAAAAATGATATTTTAATTATAAAATAAATTTTTGAATATACTTACCCGGTGAATATATAAATTAAAGGCCCCCCCTTCCTCCCCGATAGAGACCCAGCGGGATGAGAAAAATTGGGTCTGTTTACATGTATATGCGGTATCTGGCCGATAGTTGGCGCTAGTGGGCACACCCGCAACCTTCATAGCGATCGCTCGCGAGTTTTTGTGTGTTTTTCTGTCGAGCCGCCGGAGGCTCAGCTATTATATATTCACCGGGTAAGTATATTCAAAAATTTATTTTATAATTAAAATATCATTTTTGTTTTCAATTATTCTTAGCAATAGGGTTTATGTAATAGATGCACCATTTTTTTTTTTTTTGTCTTTTTTAAAGTACTATAAGTTTTTGTCACTAGCTGTATGAAGTGACATAGTGGTTGTTTCACAACAGTATGGGAACAGGCTTAGCTTTATAAATTTGTCCTTTTTTTCTTTACTTCTTTCAAATTTAACTTTAAATGTTTGTAAAACATCTTAAACAAATTCAAGCAGTTCAACATTCATGGGTGGTACACCAGGCATCCAGCCTTTCTCTAGAGTTTTTACTAAAGTGGTAAGTCTCAGACTTGTTAGTTTTTCTTCTCACCTATACTGACATGATTAAGTTGTTTGCTTAGTTTTTATGGAGTCCTTGATGGTACACAAGTCTACTCAGTTATTGCTCTGGTTTTAGTCCTGGAGAAAAAAAAATTGTTTTGATGAAGAAAAAACCTAATTTTAGGAGGTGCTGAATAGTTTCCAAGACCCTTCCACCTTCTAAGCTATGTTGAGTGGAGCGGAACAACTGATTCTCACTTTGAGTACAAAAGGTGGTGACTTGGCGCAAGTTAGAGCGCAGGTAATAAGGATTCTTGGTGGTGACGAATGACCAATAGCCAGACAATTTCAACATTGAAGGTGTTGTGCTAAATTCAATAGTACCCTAACTCTATGGTCACCTGTATACACACATAATATGTGCTTTGTACATTGAAACACTAGTCCTAGAGCTGTGGAGAGAATATTTCTTTAGTATTCTATTATTATTATTATTGTTATTATTATTAATATTATTATCACTTTCTAAGCTACAACCCTAGTTGGAAAAGCATGATGCTGTAAGCCCAGGGGCTCCAACAGGGAAAATAACCCAGTGAGGAAAATATACAAGGAAAAATGAAATATTCTAAGAAGAGTAACAACATTAAAATAGATATTTCCTATGTAAACTATAACAACTTTAACAAAACAAGAAGAAAAGAAATTAGATAGAATAGTGTGCCCGAGTGTACACTCAAGCAAGAGAACTAACCCAAGACAGTGGAAGACCATGGTACAGAGGCTATGACACTACTCAAGAGTAGAGAATGATGGTTTGATTTTGGAGTGTACTTCTCCTAGAGGTCTTTAAAATAGATTATTGAAAATACATTATCTAAAAGTTACTTGTGGTACATAATTTGTTTTGAATAATTCAAATCCCCTTTAGATGTTAAAGTCTTCTATCCCACAAGATGGATCTTGGCCAATCTAGTTCTGGATTACAATCTTGTTCGTGTCCTTGAACCTTTCAGCAAAGAAATTATGGATTACTGTATATTAGCAAATACTTTAATGAGGTATTTTAAATTCTCTTATGTAGTATTATAAGATTTGTGTAAGTTACCAGTTAGCAGCATAGCCTCTTCTTACTTAGGTGTCTACCTTCTTTATCTTCACTTTACTTCAGTTTTTATCTCTCAGGTGAGAACTTCCTTGGTACAAGCCCTATGAGAGCTCAGACATTTTAGTCAGTGGTCTTATGAAATTAGTTGATGTAGAGTAATAATGATAATATTTGGAAGAAGTCAGTCTAAGCAACAGGTAACAGCTTTTTGTAGAATTTGATGTACTTCAGTAAAATGAATGTGAAGAAAATTTATAAGCGATTCATATTAAATCAAGTACGGTAACACTACCGTTATTTATATTCATCACAAAGCATTTTATTCTGTTAGATTTATTTATGATTAAGTCATGGTTTTCCCTAATATTTCAGCCCAGTGAAACACACTTGCCATCTTCAGCAAGCATCCAGCTCCCACAAGTGCATGTAGAGGCTGAATTGATTCAAGATGATACTACTAATCCTGACCAACACACTGGTAAGTAGTTTTATTTCTTTGTCAGTTAACAAAATTTTAATGGTAAAATTTATTATTTCTATACTCACCTGATGTTCATATAGCTTCTACTTGAAGTTATATTGATGTCTATCCCAAAGTAAAGATTTCCTGTTCTCTCTCCTTGCAAAATGCCTCGATGACAACTTTTGTAATTTGTTAATGGTACTGCATATTACCTCTTACTTTTCAATTCTTAAAGTTGAAAACCCAATAGCTGGTTTCTTGATATCACTGATGAGTAGGGAGGAGGCGATTCATGTGTAAGAGCATCAATAGATTTAACATTAAAATTCTGTTTATTTTCATGAAACTACCCCGATGTTCATATTGCTGATTCACACATACTAACTGAGGTGCAATATTGAAGGAAAGGAAAGGGAAAATAACATAGATGGATAAATGTATCAACCTCTCAGGACTAGATAAAAGGTAGCCCATCTTAACCCCAAGTAAACTTGTAATCACTTGTATTTCCCGTTTGGATGACAAACCTATACCAACTATCTGCCATTTTAAATAAAAGCTTAAACTTTCTCATTAAGAAAAGTAAAGGTATAACTTAAGTTTAAGCAAATAAATTACCAGAAAATGTGTAATTACATATCCCTCACAGTTACCACAGCACTTAATGCCTAAAAAATTCTAATAAAACCAGGTTTCTTTTAAATAAGCCTTCCTCAGATTAATAGTATTATATCTTGACATTATAATATCACATAAATTCACTCACTGATTCCATGACATGTTTTAAAAAGTGTGTGTTGCTATGGTTATAATTTATTACAATCTATTTTGGGCCCAAGGGAGAGCATCCTAATATATGTATGATAAGAATATATAGAGAAGGAAACAATGAAGTATAAAAAGAAATATAATAACCATGAGCATAACTACATGCAGATAAAAGAAGAGTTGTAATGGTTTTGAGAATGAAGATCAAAGATGAAGATAAAAAGATAACAAAAATGCAGTTGCTTGATAAAAAAGTTGGTATCCTTGCTTCTCACCACATAGTTTTGAAATAAAAAATCAAGAGGAGTAATTGCCAGAAAAAATTTTCATGAGTGTACCAACACGCAAGATATGTTTAACCTAATACAGTGGAAGGTCACGGTATAGAGGCTGTGGTGCAATCTAAGAGTGGAAGAAGATACCTTTTAAATTGGTACCATCCTGTTATTTGTCTAATTGATCAAGACATCCTGCAGATTGTTTATATGAGTTTAATATTTCCAGTACAGTAGTACCTCTTGATACGAAAGTTTATGTATATGAAAAGTTCATGATACGAAAATAGATACAAAGATTTTTTCCTCTCGTATTACGAAAAACCCCTCATGATACGAAATGAGATTCGCCTGGCTGCTGAAAAATAATTTTGAAATTTGTGTGCCTCAAAACTGTCGTAAGATCCTGCTTTCCTAATTTATATCAATAAGTACATTTCTAAGTTAAAAAACACAATGAACAGTACTGTATTGTGTATGTACATTGCGTATGTAGGCACATTGCTACTATACATATCAAAACATTAGCAATATATTTTTATTTCATTTCGGTAAATAAATAACAGATCGTAACATAGTTTTTCCTTTTAATGTCATTATTATTTATTAATTAATTCGATATCAATAAGTACATTATAAGTTCATTTTTAGATTAAAAAACAACAATGAACAGAACTGTATTGTATGTAGAAACGCACAATGCTACTACGCATATCAAACACATTAGCGATATGTTATTCTTTCATTTTAGTAAATAAATAACAGATCGTAACATTATTTTAACTTTTAATGTCATAATTATTCATCTAAAATTAATTTCATATCAATAAGTACATTTTTAAATTAAAAAAACACAATGAACAGCACTGTATTATATGTATGTACATACGCACAGTACTACTACGTATATAAGAACATTAGCAATATATTTTTCTTTAATTTCAGTAAACAAATAACAGTTAAAAAACTATTTACTGAACAATTAAGGTTTATTCGTTCTACAAAGTACACCTACATATTAAAATCAATGAATTTTGCTTGTATTACAATAAAATAGCTTTAGAATATGAGTGTGTAAAAAAAAAAAGCAATTCGGTTATTTATTGACTTATCACCATTGATTATTTAACGGATTTTGAAGCAAAGCGAAAAATCTATTTTTTGGGTGAGATGGCCATGTCGTCCTGGTGTAAGCTTCCTATAGACAGCTTTCTAAGGGATATTTGTCTACAGTGATACTCACAGAGAATTGACCATAGGTCTCCGGAATTCTAACTCCTGGCACGAGTATCCTTAAAATTTTTCTTAAGGATATCGCATAATATCAGGGGACGTATATCTTGATACGACACATGGCAATCTTCACCCCGAATATAGTTTTCACTCAGGGGGAAGAGTGGCGAAATCGAAGGGGAGCCGTTATCAAGGTTACCCTTCCTCCCCTACTATTACAGGGCCCAAAATGGTTGCTCATTCCTATTTAACATGCATTCTCCAGCATCTTCTGCCTCTGGAAAGGAGGAGCAGAAAGTGAAGTGTGAGGTGATGTACTGTAACCATAAAAGTAGGAACTTTTGTGGTCACACTATGTGTAGGTCTCATGCCGCCTGCGTTGTTACTACCGAAACCTTGCTTTATTGGGACCCCAAGAACTGCAACGTCTGCTCGGCCTTGGTGGCCGAGGGTTTCGGCGACCCCAAGTCATCGGAGTCGAGGGATGCAGCACGCGAGAAGCTTCACAAATGGGTACGAGGGTTCCAAAAGAACTCTCCGGGACCGTACCTTCCCAATGACAGGATGCGTAGCTTGCTGTTCCCGAAAGCTACAACTGATGCCGTCGTACCCCAGGCACGACCCGGGCCTCCCTGCGTCCAGATCGCAGTTGAGGCTGACGTCAGTGAAGCAATGCAAGGCATGGACATACACCAGGAGGAAAGGATGTCTGAAGTGTCCATGGACACCGAGAAGGATCTCCTACGGGACGATCCTGTGGAAGAGTCTACTCTACCACCCGGAGGAGATGAAGACGACGACTCGTCAGAAGCGGAGGAGCCCTTCCGCCTTTGCCGCCGTCTAAGTCTTTGGCTCCTACCCCTCTATTGGACGCAATGGGTCAGGCAGTTTTGGCCCCCATTACCGCCCTAATGGAGAATCTACGCAAGGAGAGCGTAGAAAGGGAAGCGAAGATAACGAGCAACCCAGAGTACAAGACCTGCCATCCTACTCCGAGACCAATCCCTGGAGGTATGCAGAGTTCATGCCTATTACCAACGGCAAGCTCTACATCTCGTAGAAATTTGGAGCCATCCCCATGGACGACATTCCGTTCTGGCCGAACTTCAATGCCTACCCGGAGTGCTTCATCCGGCTGAAGCATGAACCAGCATCAAAAGAGGAGATGGAACCAAAGGAGGTCATGGTATTCGACCACGACAAAGCACAGGCTCTCTTGACGAGTAGCCTGAAGAAAGCAGGTTATACCAACTCGCGAGTTTATGCACTGAGCAAGAAACACCCTACCTTTCTTGCTCCTTCTTCAAGAGCCTTCCCCTTTACGTCGAAGGCTTTTCAGACCGTTGCCAAGGCAGTTGAGGCAGGCAAACCATACCCTACACCAGAGGAGTGTAGGCCTCTGTCTTTAGCCCTGCCCACGGATGAGAAGGAATGGAAGGAGGTCCACCTTACCTTCTCAGTAGGAAAACTGGATGCAGATATTGCGGGACAGCAGTTCAGCGAGAACCTCGCGAAGCTATCGGACTTTCTCTTGCGAAGGGAGCAAGAGGCAAAAGAGAGGCTAGCCGCTTCTCTTTCCCTCCAGAACTGCATAGAAATGTGTGCAGGCCACAACAGCACCCCAGATATGCTCACGGTCGTGGCCAAGATGCACATGGCCAACCTCGTAAAGGACCTGTACGCCTTCATGAAGGCCAGGAGAGCCTGTAGGGAGTTCGTGTTTGCTGCTGCGACAGTGAAACACGAACCCAGGAAGCTGATTTCTTCCAGTATCTGGGGTAAGGACCTCTTCCCAAAAGAAGTGGTCCAAGAGGTAGTTGAGAAAGCCGCCACAGAGAATAGGAACCTTCTCCAAAAGTGGGGTATCTTCTCAAAGAGTAAGTCTTCCCTGGATGCTGGTCCCCAACCCAAACGGAAGAAAAAGAAGCCAAGACTACAAGACTACCTTCTCGGCCTACTCAGCAACATCCCCCGGTCACCATGACCGCGATGCCCCCAGTGGTTGCTCAGCCACAGACTACCTTCCAAGTGGTGCCTCAACAGCTGGTTGCCCAGTCACCAGCTTTCAACCCAGGGTTTGAGAGGCACACTACCTTTCGTCCGAAAGGAAGAGGTTCCCGACGGGGCTCCTCAAGACACCCCCTACGAGGCAGGGGAGGACGCAGTCAGGGTGGCAAGCCCTCTGGACCACCTAAGCAATGAGATGCTACAGGTAGGATGGAGACTCCAACACTTTCGGGATCGTTGGACCTTCGATCCCTGGGCCCACAGTCTAATCAAAAATGGAATTATTGAACAATAAATTAGTGACGGTTAAAACATGTGCGAGTTGAAGAAAACGGTTTGGTTATGCATGATAGAAAACATACCTCTCTACAGTAAGGTAATATTGATAAATTATAGTACATACGGTACTGTATATTACATACTGTTTATGTACAGTATTTTTACTGTACTGTACATATTGTATTATTTTCCATTTGTTATTGCATTATGTTGTAATAACTATTTCATTTACGGGTATTAACAGTTAGGTTAGGTATATTGTATGATTGAAATGTATTTGGCTGTATATCATTGTGCTTATAGCTTTATTATAAAATTTAATGTGGTTTTTTGTAGGGCTTATAACAAATTATGGGATTTACATGTAAAACTGACCTTTTATGTTTGAATTTTTAATACTATTTAGCAAATATTCCAATACTGTGAAATAAGCTAATGACTATAAAATGCATCCAAATATGCAAAGTACATTCATGATAGGCAAATCAGTATTTGAAAGAATTGCAAAAAAAAAACAAATGTATAAACCTAACACTAAAATGCAACCCAAATTTCAAAACTCCCCATCTTTGAGGCATCATAAGCTGACCAGTCTATATTGCCCTAAAATAACTTCACTGAATGCCACACACTAGTGTATGTATAATACCATTGCATTTGTATCATAACAAAGCTAGTATTTTTAGAATTATATGATTAGCCTACAGTTAATTTCATTTTCTGTTTGGTGAACTACAATGCATCATTAATTTTTCAAGTTAACATTTTTTGCTAGTGAGTAAAGTGTATTGAAAAAGTCATAGAATAGTACTACTTAAATCATGGTGGTTTTTACTTCTTTCAAGTTTTTATATGAATATTTTATTTAGTGTAGTGTTAATTATTTGATTTGATTGTACTGTATTTGTTTTATCATTATATTCCAGCTGCTGATGGTATGGTATTAAGAGAAGGAAGCTATATGAGTGCTGTTGCTGAAATTGGTGCTCTGGAACACAGCCTGACAACTGATCTCCTTAATCACTTAGTTTTTGTCCAGAAAGTTTTCATGAAGGTTAGTTATTATTCAAAATAATTTTTATTTTGAATCTTGTGATATAAATCTGGAATTGCTAACTTTAAAAATTAGAACATATAGAAAGCTGTATATTATGAGTGATTTGAATATACTTTAGTATGCACTTTTTTTTTTCTTGGGTGAATTTTAATTTGTTGATTTTTATATATTTATTGATAGTTCTTTGTTACTTTTAAATTCTTTCCTTTCTTCACTTTGTCTGTTTCAGATTGGTATAGGTATTTTTTCACATCCACACTTTTTTATTACTGATTATTCGTCATATACCAAAATTGCCTTTTAACATTGTTACTGCCCAATAATTTAACCGTAATGGCTTGTAGAAAGAAAGTAGTAATACATTAATATAACCCTCCTGTTCTTGTGCCTTAATATTCCTGTGATATAATTTTTGTCTTCTCCCTTAATAAAAACTTGGTTTGTTTGCATAACTTTTATATATATATATATATATATATATATATATATATATATATATATATATATATATATATATATATATATATACTGTACATATATATATATATATATATATATATATATATATATATATATATATATATATATATATATATATATATATATATATATACACACACACATACATACATACATACATACATACATATATATATCCATACATACATACATACATACATACATACATACGTACATACATACTTTCTTTTAATTTTCCTAGTTACCAAGTTGTTTTATTTCATTAAAGGAAGTTAACGAAGTAGTACAGAAAATGGCCGGTGGAGATAAACCGGTTCCGTTGTGGACAGAAGAAGGCACAAGTCATGTATCGCATCCTCGAAGGCTGTTATTTACTCTTCAGCTCCGTCTTAAGGTATTTGAATGCTTAAAACATTTATTATGATAAATTATTTTCAGTAATGTCTATCCTTTTTTATTTTATACAATATATGCTATTCCTCCTTCACGTAAGTGGGATTTCCATGGTGTTTTTACTTTTTAATTGCTAGTTGTCACTAAGAAACAATTCTTGTATGTTTTGTACCATTTACATACTTCATCATCAACATACCACTGTAGAGTCTAGCCTCATGTTATTTTGATGAATGTTGCCCTAGGTTACATTGCTAATATATATGTAGTGAGAGCTTTTTTACCTTTAAATTAAAACTATGATTTCTCTCTTAACCTACTATACATTCCCCAGTATGGAACATTTTGAAATATCCAGTTTTGAGATCTCTAATTTCAGAAGATGAGTTTTGGTGGACTTGTTTACATAAGTTTGAAAGGGAAGGGGTTCCCTGTACAAGGGAGGCTTTCTAGAAAGAGGGATTTGATATCCTTACACCAATTTTTGTCCATTCCATGGTAAAGGAAGGTTATCAAATTCCTCTTTCTACAAAGCCTCCCTTATCTAAGGAACTCCTTCCATTTCAAACCTTTGTAAATAATTCATTTAAAGCTTGTCTATTGAAATTAGAGATTAGAAATCTTGTAGACAAAGGTTGTTCCTAGTACTGTATACAAGTCATTTTGGATTGTTGGAGACAAGTTGTATGTTTCAACTCTAAGCAGGTATACAGTTCTCACCAAATTTTCCATGAAAACTCCTACAACTCTCCTGGGAGCAGTTACGAAAGGAGATTTTATGTTTTTGGTAGACTTGACAGATGCTTAATACTACTTAATTTTGATCTGGAATCAATGAAACTCCTTTGGTTTATGAATGGGTCAAAGGTTTACCAATTCAAATACTTATATGTATGTCTCAGGATAGCTTCTCAAGTATTCGTCGTAATGATTGATCCCATCTCCAAATGGCTAAGGTTCTTTGGCATTAGAGTTCTTTTATACTTTGATGATTGTATAGTTTTGAACTAATTTTTGGAAGAGATTTAGATTCAGCAACTTTGATTACTCTTTTTATTGAAAATGATAAGAGTCCTGGTAAGTATGAAATGTCATCTGGTTCCCTCTTAAAGAATTTGAGATTTAGATATGGTAATAGCAACATTTCCTTTTCAGCCTTTTCTGTCGAAAAAGCGAATTCAGTCCTTAATTATGGTTTTGGAGAAGTTCAAGTGGATAAGAATATTGTCAGTTTGTATGTGGATAAGGTTACTGGGAACCATGACATCTGTAGAGAAGTTTGTTTTGAAGGGTCTTTTAAAGCTAAGGGAAATCCAGTTTCATCATAACTGGAAAATGATATGCCTGATCTGGACACTATTTGTGTTCCAGTGATGCAGAAGCAATTATGTCAAGTGAAATAGTAGGACAATCTTCAATGGATTGTGGAAGTTCTCTTATCTTAGACAATGCAGCGGGCAATGAATTTTCTATGTCAGTTTATTCCAGGGAATTTAAACTGGTAACAGATTAGTTAAGCTGGAAACAATAGATTATCCCTAACAAATTATTTCTGTATCCTTTTGTGTGTCAAGAGTTTTGGAATTGGTGAGGAAGGCCAAATGTGGACATGTTTATGATCTTTCTAATATAAGAAGATAGGGGTTTTTCATTCTCCAGTTCTGGATCTGTGGCATGGAAAGTGGACACCGTGTTACACAACTGGTAGTATCTAGATCTATGGTATATGCTTTCCCTCCATTTTCAATGATTCAGGCATTAATAACCAAGTTTAGAGTTTTGTTGAACAGCAGGTTTTTGGCCTCTACACTCAGAGTATCCGAAGAGGTTGTCTTACAAGACCAATCCTATCAGACACCCAATTTTTGAGGTGGTTCACCTAAACCCCACCCACTTCATCTGACCACATGGAGGATACCCCACTTTTTCAGGTCCTGTAGATTGTCTGTTAAAAGAAATTAACAAATAACATATATAGAAAGTAGAATGTTTATATTGATAGGTACAAGTCTAGGAATGTCTCAGTTGCAAGAACTAATTAGCTTGGATGATATTGTTAAGATTTTAAATTTTTATCTTCAGGAATGAAAGTGTTTTTTGCAGCTATTAATGATTGTAGATCCATGTTAAATACTGTACATATACATATGGGAGTGGATTTATCTACGCCAGGTATTATGGCCGATGTTTACAGGCTGCTTGTTAATGAGAAACCCCTGATGGTGAGAATAGTTTATTGGAATCATCATGTAGTTTTACATTATTTAAAGAGTTCTTGGTTGGAACCTTTGGAAGAACTTTTTTAAAGATATGGCTGTAATTCTTTCTTTTAGCTTAACCGTCAACTAAAAGTAATAGTAAACTAGTCTCTCTTATACTGTGGGGTTTGATGAAGAGAAAATTATTTTGTAACTTACATACCTTTTTAGCTATGAAATATTTCAAGACAAAATGGTTTGCCTTAATATTTCCACATATATTTTTCAAAAGTGGTTGGAAATATCTCGGAAAGTATACCCTTGTGTTCCATTAGGGCCATTAGATTTTATTTGGATAAAACTAAAAACATTAAGGGTTAGTTTGTTCCAACACGAAGTACTTACCTCAAACTACTTTCTTAGGAGTATCTGGGATCTCCTCCCATCCGACCAGAGTTTTGTGTAGTTTACCCTAAACCCATTTTCTATGAGGGGTAACCTCAGGCGTAGTGATACTCACCCTGAGGCTAACCCCAGGTCAGAGAGCATGCCTGCTCAGGTCTCGACCTCCAGTAAGTTTTCTGGCCGTGTCGCGATATCATCTCGCCGCTCTCCTAATCCCAGTGTGACTTTGTGTGTCCTCGACCCTTTGTGTCCCACGCGATACCATTGTGCTTTCTCTTTGTGCTTTCCCTGTGTTGTTCGATTTATAATTTTTTATTTACTACAGATACAGAATTATATTTTCAGTTTTGCTACATTTACAGAATTATATTTTCATTATGCTACTGCAATATCTACTATTATTCTAAAGTACCATTCCTTGTCCCTACTCATCACATGTTTAAACACATGCAGTGTATTTCCCAGATATCTTTTCACTGTGAAGCTAAGTTGTACAACATCAGACTTTATATGAATAATGGGTGTGAATGGAAAAAAAGATAATTCTCCCTTATTAAAAATTTGGTTATAAACTGTTATAATGTCCTTATACAATTCCAGGGCATTATAATCACAGCCACTACACCCACTCAATCAGCAGTACGTTTAGAAACTGGTGTTGTGGAATTACAGCTTAGCAATCGAGTAGAAAACATCAGTCGCCCAAGCGATGGAGATTCAGCTTTACCAATGAAAATATTTGGAAAAGCACAGGTAAGAATGTAATTAAAAGTATATGCTTCTAGAAGTTCAGTATTTTTAGTATAGTACCTGACTAAATAAAATTGACTCGATGGGATATGAGAATTTTATTCAATGTCAAGACTAGTTTATTTCAATGACAACAATGCAATATAGATATGCATTCGGATTACTATTTCACAAAAAAAAATTACAAGATTGCCCAAGACAGGATAAGTCTAAGGGCATCATGTAAAGCACATCTTGATTGCAGTAAAAATAATGGTATACAGTATTATACTTTTTATATAACAAACTGTAGAGAAAGAAAGGGTTATTGTACAAGTCACTTTGGCAAAGTAAGTTTGCTTTGCAATTGCAAAATGATAGTAGTTTTATCTAGGAAATGCTTGTAATTTAGAATATAATTGTTATTTTTATTATAGGTGGATATTAACCTGGACCTTGGTCAACTTTTGAGAAATGATGTTTTTGTTGAAGCAAAACCAGAATTCCAGCAACTTGCTTTCTTCCGAACAAGAATATGTAAGTACTGTAATCCTAAAGGAGTTGCTATTTAATGGCATTGAAAAGCACCTACCTTTGAGAGAGACCCCAGTTTTACAGGGAGATTTTTAGACTAAAAGATTTTAGTGTATTTCATAATACACTATATTGTGTTTTGAGAGGAATTATTTGATATACAATATGAATTGAGAATATTTCTTAAGGCTATCGTACATTTATAAGAAATCTCTACCCTCTAGTTTAGCTTACTTTAAAATGTCAATTTTAGCTTACTGTAAGATGAATCATCAGGGCAGTACATCAAGTGCTATATGAATCCATGCCATGCCTTTCTGTATTCATTAACATTTCACTTTAAACCTTCTCTTAGGATGTTTATGCTTGCTATACTTGGAATATTAGCTTTGGCTATTCATCTGAACAAGATTCTTGTAGATATTTTGTCATCTCTTTTATGGATGAATTTGTGAATAAACTACATATTGTCAAGTTCTTAATTAATGATGTATGTCATTCTTGTGTACTCAGGCTTTATGTGAACAGTTAATGCTAACATCATAAATGTTTCCAGTAAACAGTTGACTGGAGATGGAGTACTCTTCACTACAATAGCTCCTCTTACTTGTACTAACAATAATACCTCTTGCATGAATTGTAAAATATCATTTTCAATAGCTCAAACCTTCCAAGCCTGATCAGATAAGCACCATATCCTTCATTCTCCAACTCACAATTCACTAAATTCTTTTTTCACTTGATGTCACACGTTACCTAGATTATTTTGACCTTGGATTTTATGTTTCTTGTCCAGAATTAGACATGAAGTTTATGCTCTGTGAATTGTTAATCAAACTCATAATTTATCAGTGATTTTGTTTTGCTTTACCTTGTCCCGCTTAATTAACTCTGGCTCCTCAGTCAACTGTTAGTGGTTAATTCAGTTGGAATTACAGTATGTACTGTACTCCAATTTCATTCTAGGGAAATATGGAGATTGGAGCTTGAAAATAATATAGAGGATTTAATTACAATAAACTTATAAATCATTCATGTAATTGATATCAAAGAAAATTGAGGAAACAAAGGAGTAACATATTAATCAAATTGAAAAATAATATATAAAGTAGAAGTTAAATGAAATTTATCGCTTAAGAATTACCAAGAGGGTTCACCCAGAATAAATCCACCAACACCTTTACACAGTTAGGAGGAACCGTTAACTACACCATATCAAGGCTATAAAGCTCCTCATATGGGACTAATGAAGGATACCTGTAATCAGATATTTCTTAATTATTTAATTTTATCATATGAATTGGAAGCATCAGGATTTTCTTTGGTATGTTGATAAACCAATAATTCATCAACAGGAAAACTAATATTGCAAGGATCATTGCTGTAAGGAATGATTTGCTTATGATTTGTCCTTAGCTAGTCTCTTTTCCAAAATCCTCCAGTCACTGGACTTGTTCAGTACTGGGAATCCTTTGGAAGACATAAAAAGCTATCTAAATTACGTATTGGGAATATGCAGAAATTGAGGAGTCCCAGTTTCTGCAATTTCTATCCAAATATAGTAGGGGTTATCTGGCATTGTAATTTTCTTAGTCACTGCAAATGGCTGCTCTTATGGTCCAGTGAATTGGAAAATGTCTGATTGCTCTCTTATCATGGTGAGGTTTCAACACATCATATTACTTCTAGAATGTTCCTTGGGCTTATATTGGGAACCATTGTGATTAAGTGGCTCTTATCATACTGCAGCCTGAAGTCCAAGATAGATTGGCCATCCAATGATCTTTATGGTGCCTTTTGTTTTGGTGTGTTCTATGTCATAGTTTTATCCTGCCCTTTTAAAAGGGATTCAATCTTTTCTCTTCTAATTTTGTAGTAAATGAACCAAAATTATATGTATTACAACTATTTTTTCATAAAAATTATGTCAAGAAACAATTTTTCAAGGGGACCAAGAGCTCAACACTTTGGAGTCTTGATTGATAAAGGGTTTTTTTAAGAAAAATCTTACTGGTACTGTCTTTAGAGGAAAAATGTGAAAGCTCAATCTACTGTTTGTTAGTGTAAGTAGTGAAGGGAAGATCAATGGTTATACAGAAGAGACGAAAGAAACTTCGAGAATAGAGATGCCAATAATATATATGTTAAAAGATGCAAATTTCTCTTAATGGCATTTTGTTTGAGGCAACTTGTTATGCTGGTGTGTTTCACTAATCTTTGTTTACTTTGGTCTTTTGTTTGGTTATTTTATTATATTGATAAACACAGCAATGTTTACATTATTCCTTGTGAATGCACTAGAAAAAATCCTTACATACTTAAATACAGTAAAGGTTTAAATTTTTAAAGGCCACTCATGAATGGCAGAGGCAAGGGACAGTGACAATGCCTTAGCTAGCAGGACAGTGGCCTAAAGATTGACCATATATACATATGATCAGTGCCCAAGCCCACTCTCCACCCAAGGTTGGACAAGGGTGCTAATGACTTAGCAGGTAGACCTAAAGGCTCCCCTAAACCACCCATCCTTAGTTCACAAGGAGAGTGAGGTTACCCACACTACAAGACACTATCGAGCTTGAGCAGGATTCAAACCCCAGTCTGGCAGATCATCAGGTAGGGATGTTTCCAGTAGGCTTATAAAACCCCTATGGATTACTTGTGTGTTAATTTGGAAAGTCTTGATTGTGATGCATTGTTTGTGTATTATAAGGAAGGTCTTAAGGGAGATAGTTGCCTATGAAAATGAAGTATTTATCAATGTATTTCAGTTAAAGATATGATTTTGACTTCTTGGTTACCTCACTACTGGGGTATATTGCTCCTACTTCAGCGTAGTTTGGAAGACTTTACACATCCTTGTCGTATCCCCTTTCATACCATAGTGACAACTCTTCCACCTACATATTCTAAATATGATTCACTTCCTTTATAATGCCTTTTATCACTATAAACTTATCTTCTTCATGCTGTTTACTTTCAACATCCTAAATATTGCTGCTCTAATCTCATTAGCTTTTCTAGGCTCATAAATACAACATACAGCTTTTTCATCTTTACTGTCAAGCATTACACATATTTGTTTCATAACAAACACTTGATCCACACAACCTCCTCCATATCTAAGACTTCCCACTTCTTTCTATTACTCCATTTTTCTTAATCAAAATGTTACCTTGTACTTTGCAAGGATAGGTTGAGTAATGTTATATATCTGTAAATTTTATAGTCGTCCATAAAACTTTTGTCGTTATTAAATAGTATAATTATTGTTCCTAGCCATTTCTATTAAACTTTCATGCCCCTCTGATATATTTTATAAACCCTAGTTAGCCACTTAACCACACTAAATTGTCTCACTTGTAATCCCATTAATTAATGGTATTTCTTTAGTCTTCAACCTTTGACTGATACCATCGGGGTTGGTCGAATTCCATGAATTGGATGGAGGTGAATGGTCTCGGCCAGGTCCCAATTCCGACTCTATAGGCTAGGTGAAGATGAGATGTTTTGCATACCTTCCCTGTTCCTGCCATGATAGGAGGAGCATCCTCTCCCTTTAAGAACCCTTCTTTTCCATCAGGAGGGAGTAACATTGCTCACCCAGTGACTGATTCCTTCGAGGTCCATCAAGCCAAGAATGAGCCTGGTGTGACAGATACTGCTGTGGCACTTGTTGGAGATGAGCACACAGTAATCAGCAGCACCTGTAGCAAGGTATAGATAGGGTATATGCTGCCCTTAAAGCCACCCTCCTTGTCTGGAAGGAAGTGACAAAGCTCACCCAGCAGTTGCTTCCCGAGGACTCAGTCAGCCAGACTTTGAGTCCAGTATGGCAGGTACTTCTAACATACCGGTAGCAAAACAATCCCTCCATGAATCAAGTATCCGCACCATCTAGATAGTGAAATGTGGTCATCCACCTCCGTGATACCCTTCTGTGGAACACTGGGGCAGCCCCAAGTCAAGTGTTGTCCCATTCTTCTACTTCTCTGGTAGGTCCTAAGAAAGAAAGACTACAGTGAAGGTTGTAAAGAACCTTTTCAGCCAGAGCACTTTTCATCAGATGACAAACTTCCTCTCCTGCCTCTGCCAAAGAATATAGTATCGTTTGTATCCAGCTTCCTCATGGGAACAGTCTTGGAGTGGGATGTTCCTTATCCTCATGGCATGGATGTACATGCCTCTTGTTAATCTGAGAAGGGCATCATGTAGTTTTTCCCTGAATATAAATTCTCTTCTCTGCTTCAGTTAGAGAATTGGAGAAAAAAAGGCTCCTTTAGGATATTGGTCCATGGTCAAAGAGACCAAGAAATCTTGCTTATCCTGAGATTTAGGCCTCTTAGTGGGATGATCCTTGACCTCATGTATAGGGTATTGGTGCATGTGCCTTCTGCTATCCTGAGGAGAGCATTATTTGGATTTTTTCCTCAAGACTGTCTCACTTGTCAGCATCAGAAAGAGAATAAGAGAATTGTATGCTCTTCATAATGTCAAACTTTTGGAGAGATGGGTTTATGTCACCTTTGTCATCTCACAGACTGTGTGAGGAAGACCCAGTAGCAGTCAGTCTTAACCTTATATGCATCTTGGTGTAGGTTGACACAAAGCTGCCAGGTGTCATGACAGGGCACTGCACTGCTACTTGTGGAGTTCTACTTGACACCTTGAGTGCATGTATGACAGCCGTCTTATTAGCCCCAGCAAGAATAAAGAGGAAGTGTCCAGAAGCTGCTCCTTCTGGCAGATGTAACTTTGGTCAGTGTATACCATTGCCATCTCAAAAAAGAACTCACAAGCCCAATCATGATGGCTGTGTAACGATTTACATATGGCGTATTTGAAGGTAAAAGTGCGTCTGAAGGTGTTGGATTTCCTTATCTCTCTGTACCTTTCAGACATTGCCAACAGACCTTTGGACCCCTGTGCTGGATGCTCAATACATGGTTGTGTAGCACTCCCAGCTCCCACACAGGACTTAATATGCATCCCGTATAAGGTAACGCATTGGATGTAAGCCTCAAGGTAATGTAGATTGACCGGCTCTGTTATCTTTCTTGTTCTCTTCTACAGCAACTGTTTCATGCTGGTGAGTTACACGATGAAACAAGTTTCTTGCAGACTACATCTGCCATAAAAGAACTCCATCCCCTTTACAAGGGGCAGAGTGGATCAGTATCTTGCCAAACATTTCTCATAATAATCCTGGTTTGAAACTGGTTCATATCACTGTTAGGGAGACAGGCTGTTCATGTCCTATTACTAGTTTTATTATAAGGCTAGCACTAGCCAAGGCCCCAACAGCTTCTATATCCATATGATTAGCTGTTAGGAGGTTGCTGGAGCTACCTTCCTCGCTTCCATACAGGACCGAGAAGGATGACATGTCCAAGGAATAAAATTACACTACAGTTTGGTGTTTTGGGGCTTCCTCCCACCTGTGAGTAGGTTTTCCTATTTTGAAGAATGAAAGGTATGTATATTCATAGGAACTAATTACAAAGATTTGAAATGTTATTTTTATTTTTCCTATGAATACAAACCTGAATCCATTAAATTAATTTCCTACCTTGACCATCCCTGTCAGGCCTAGGTCTATGAACAAGAGTGACTTTACTATGACAGTTGGGTGGGCATCTTCCTTGCACCACCTTTCAATGTCCAACAGCCTTATTAACAATTCTATGACTGTTCCAGCACTGCTGAACATACATCCCTATTCTAAAGGACTCGGGTGTATGTAACAAGGAAAAAATACAAATTAACCTTAAATTTTTTTATGCTTATCATGTAATTACAATTGAATAAGGTTTACATTAGTACAGTGCATTTAATGGTAAATTTTTGGAGAAATTTATGATTATTGAGCCCTGTTTAGGTTTTCCTAGAATAATGTTCTTAGTTGTACAGTTTTTTGTTGAGACTATCAATTTTCAGGTCTTCGTAATGCTTTATACAACGAGATGATGACTGTAGGAGATGATGGAGAGGTAGTACTAATAACCTTAACAAGACCATTAGTCTGTGTTCAGCCTGTTGCTGTAGATCGAGCTGTACTGGTCTGGTTAAACTACAAAAATGCATATGAATATTGGACTGAACAAAGAGCCTCGCTCAACAAGGTAATTGAGAGCTTGCTCCCAGAATGGATGAAACTCTTTAACCAAGCTACTGTGTTGTGTTTATCTTTTGGTGATTTCTCCATCTTCTGTTATTTTCATAGTCTGCAAATGAAATTGCTGGAATTTCTGGACAAACTAAGAGCGGTTATATGTACATAGGAAAATTATTTTGATATAGAAAAGGGTTTTCATAATTTCTTACTTTTCATATACTATTGCTTTTATTAAGGGAATAAGGAAATGTCTGTCACATATCACTAGACACATCATCTAATGATATCAGTTTATCGTCACTATAAACTATACAATATTGTACTAGGATTATCACACCTACATAATTAGCAGCATCTACACTCTAATTTTGTATTTTTTAACTAATGTATTCCACTTCAGACAATTAGTTTTGCTCATCTATCAAGAAATCTTTCATTTTCAATAGAATCAATTCTACCCCCCCTCAAAAAAAAACAGGAATGCATTTTTTCATTACTCAAATGAGCAAAATTATGCACTATATGTTATATATCTCCCTTATTGGAATAAATCTTCCCCAGATTATTAACACTTAATTTCAGCCTTAGAGAGATGGTAGCCCTGTAGTTCCTCAACCTTTCTGCATTGGTTGCAGTCCCCAACTGGTTTGTCATGTTATGACAAAAGAAGCCTCAAGTCTTAAGTCTGTCTTTTTTTATATGTAGTAACAATTGAAGATTGGGGAAAACCTAATTTTAAATTAGAACTACTTTATTCTGAAATCAGATACTTCGTACTTTTTGGGAAAGAATGTTTCTGTTTTCTTTTTTAAATTACAGCGACCATTAGGATTGCGCTATGTAATAATAATAATCAGTTCAAGACAAAATGCTTTACTGTACGTTTAAATTAGTATACAGGGGATTAAATTCATACAACTGTTTCAGGGCAATACTCTTAACATATCATTAAAAAAGTAGGTAAATAATATCAGGAGTAATCAAGGTGAACTGCATGTATAAATAAATGTTTTTTTTTAGATAAAGAAAATACAGTTAAGCATTTATTTAGATAGGTGCTCTGACATCTGCGAATAGTGAATATACTAAAGTAACATATAGAAACTTATGAAGTTATAGATTTATGGCCACTCAATAAAACATAATTTTCAAAATTTCCAAAATATAGTATTCTAATTCAAATGAAATATTTAAAATAGATGTGAAGACATTAACCCTTTTACCCCCAAAGGACGTACTGGTACGTTTCACAAAACTCATCCCTTTACCCCCATGGACGTACTGGTAGGTCCTTGCAAAAAAATGCTATAGCAAATTTTTTTTTTCATATTTTTGATAATTTTTTGAGAAAATGCAGGCATTTTCCAAGAGAATGAGACCAACCTGACCTCTCTATGACAAAAATTAAGGCTGTTAGAGCAATTTAAAAAAAATATACTGCAAAATGTGCTGGGGAAAAAATAACCCCTTGGGGGTTAAGGGTTGGAAATTTCCAAAGAGCCTGGGGGTAAAAGGGTTAAGTTGAATAAGTAAAGGTCAGTGTTTAGAAGTTTTTGAAAACTTATCACATCCATCATTTTGGTTATTTTTGGAAGGAATGTTATAATGTGTTATTAAGAATTTAGTTTTCTGCATGTTAGAAACCTTTTTATATCCTTATATTATATTTTCCAGGAAGTCCTGACAGCTACTCAACAAGTGTTTGAAAAAGTTCCCCAGTTTTCTTCATTATCTTCTGCTGCACATATCAAGAGCAATGTTTATCTACAGCTCACTGTTGATGACATTGGCATTTGTTTGCCCCTAAATCCATGCCGGACAGTAAGTTTTGTAATATTTGTACTATATATGTTTTTACAAATTTAATACACTTCTGCAGCTCATTACCTTAGAGATATTTATATAAAATTAATTATTCTGTTAATTTAAATGTTTCAATGCTTATTCTGTACAGCATGGACTTCTATAGACTGCATATCGCATCTTCATAGAGTCTATGCTCTTGCAAATACACTACTTATAAATTTTCCTGAATTAAAGTAGAGTAATGGGCCATACCACTTATGTTTATACTCATTTTTATTTTTATAGTTCTTTGGCCATTAAAGATATGCAACATTGTTATTCATACTGTATACATACATATACCAAAGGCACTTCCCCCAATTTTGGGGGGTAGCCGACATCAACAAGAAACAAAACAAAAAAGGGGACCTCTACTCTCTACGTTCCTCCAGCCTAACCAGGGACTCAGCCGAGTTCAGCTGGTACTGCTAGGGTGCCACAGCCCAACCTCCCACATTTCCACCACAGATGAAGCTTCATACTGCTGAGTCCCCTACTGCTGCTACCTCCGCAGTCATCTAAGGCACCGGAGGAAGCAGCAGGGCCTACCGGAACTGCGTCACAATCGCTCGCCATTCATTCCTATTTCTAGCACGCTCTCTTGCCTCTCTCACATCTATCCTCCTATCACCCAGAGCTTTCTTCACACCATCCATCCACCCAAACCTTGGCCTTCCTCTTGTACTTCTCCCATCAACTCTTGCATTCATCACCTTCTTTAGCAGACAGCCATTTTCCATTCTCTCAACATGGCCAAACCACCTCAACTCATTCATATCCACTCTAGCCGCTAACTCATTTCTTACACCCGTTCTCACCCTCGCCACTTCGTTCCTAACCCTATCAACTCAAGATACACCAGCCATACTCCTCAGACACTTCATCTCAAACACATTCAATTTCTGTCTCTCCATCACTTTCATTCCCCACAACTCCGATCCATACATCACAGTTGGTACAATCACTTTCTCATATAGAACTCTCTTTACATTCATGCCCAACCCTCTATTTTTTACTACTCCCTTAACTGCCCCCAACACTTTGCAACCTTCATTGACTCTCTGACGTACATCTGCTTCCACTCCACCATTTGCTGCAACAACAGACCCCAAGTACTTAAACTGATCCACCTCCTCAAGTAACTCTCCATTCAACATGACATTCAACCTTGCACCACCTTCCCTTCTCGTACATCTCATAACCTTACTCTTACCCACATTAACTCTCAACTTCCTTCTCTCACACACACTTCCAAATTCTGTCACTAGTCGGTCAAGCTTCTCTTCTGTGTCTGCTACCAGTACAGTATCATCCGCAAACAACAACTGATTTACCTCCCATTCATGGTCATTCTCGCCTACCAGTTTTAATCCTCGTCCAAGCACTCGAGCATTCACCTCTCTCACCACTCCATCAACATACAAGTTAAACAACCACGGCGACATCACACATCCCTGTCTCAGCCCCACTCTCACCGGAAACCAATCGCTCACTTCATTTCCTATTCTAACACATGCTTTACTACCTTTGTAGAAACTTTTCACTGCTTGCAACAACCTTCCACCAACTCCATATAACCTCATCACATTCCACATTGCTTCCCTATCAACTCTATCATATGCTTTCTCCAGATCCATAAACGCAACATACACCTCCTTACCTTTTGCTAAATATTTCTCGCATATCTGCCTAACTGTAAAAATCTGATTCATACAACCCCTACCTCTTCTAAAACCACCCTGTACTTCCAAGATTGCATTCTCTGTTTTATCCTTAATCCTATTAATCAGTACTCTACCATACACTTTTCCAACTACACTCAACAAACTAATACCTCTTGAATTACAACACTCATGCACATCTCCCTTACCCTTATATAGTGGTACAATACATGCACAGACCCAATCTACTGGTACCATTGACAACACAAAACACACATTAAACAATCTCACCAACCATTCAAGTACAGTCACACCCTCTTCCTTCAACATCTCAGCTTTCACACCATCCATACCAGATGCTTTTCCTACTCTCGTTTCATCTAGTGCTCTCCTCACTTCCTCTATTGTAATCTCTCTCTCATTCTCATCTCCCATCACTGGCACCTCAACACCTGGAACAGCAATTATATCTGCCTCCCTATCATCCTCAACATTCAGCAAACTTTCAAAATATTCCGCCCACCTTTTCCTTGCCTCCTCTCCTTTTAACAACCTTCCATTTCCATCTTTCACTGTCTCTTCAATTCTTGCGCCGGCCTTCCTTACTCTCTTCACTTCTTTCCAAAACTTCTTCTTATTCTCTTCATATGACTGACCCAGTCCCTGACCCCACCTCAGGTCAGCTGCCCTCTTTGCCTCACGTACCTTGCGCTTTACTTCCACCTTATTCTCTCTATATTTTTCATACTTCTCTATACTATTACTCTGCAGCCATTCTTCAAAAGCCCTCTTTTTCTCTTCCACTTTTACCTTCACTCCTTCATTCCACCATTCACTGCCCTTCCTCATGCTGCCTCCAACAACCTTCTTGCCACATACATCACTTGCAATCCCAACAAAATTTTCTTTTGCTAACTTCCACTCCTCCTCTAAATTACCAGTTTCTCTTACTCTCACCTCGTCATATGCCATTTTCAACCTTTCCTGATATTTACTTTTTACCCCCGGTTTTATTAGCTCTTCAACCCTCACTAGCTCCCTTTTACATCCACCTACTCTATTCCCCCACTCTTTTGCTACAACTAATTTTCCTTCCACCAAAAAATGATCAGACATACCGTTAGCCATACCCCTAAACACGTGCACGTCTTTCAATCTTCCAAACATTCTTTTAGTTATCAACACATAATCCATTAATGCCCTTTCTACTACTCTTCCATTTGCCACTCTTACCCATGTATACTTATTTTTATCTTTCTTTTTAAAAAAGCTAGCACTTATTACCATCTCTTGTTCAACACACATATCTACCAGTCTCTCACCACTCTCATTTTCACCTGGTACGCCATACTTCCCAATGACACCTTCTACCTCTCCAGCGCCCACTCTAGCATTTAAGTCACCCATAACAACTACATAATTCCTTCTACCCAGTCCTTCTACACACCTAGTTAATTCATTCCAGAACTCATTCCGCTCTTCTTCACTTTTCTCACTACCTGGCCCATACGCACTGACAAACGCCCAACATTCCCTACCCAACCTAACCCTTACCCACATTAACCTAGATGATATCTCCTTCCATTCCACTACTTTACCTGTCATCCATTCACTCAGCAATAAAGCCACACCCTCTCTCGCTCTTCCCCTTTCAATCCCAGACACTCTACCAGACATTTCACCAAACATCACTTCACCCTTTCCTTTCATCTTTGTCTCACACAAGGCCAATACATCCATCCTTCTACTTCTAAACATACTTCCAATCTCACATCTTTTACTCTCTATCGTACTACATCCACGCACATTCAAACACCCCAAAACTAGAGTGCGGGGAGCAGTCACTCTCCCCCCAGCTCCATCTCTTTGATGATGTCTCACAGGAATTTCAATTCAGGAGAGGGGGTTCCCAGCCCCCTCGTCCCGTCCCTTTTAGTCGCCTTTTACGACACGCAGGGATAACGTTGGCGCTATTCTAATTGTTTTATGCCCCCGCGGCCACATTGTATGGTATACAATATTTATCTATACACCATCACAACGTGTCGAAGGGTATTGGTCAATATTAAAAATTCTTGATTGAATAGAATTAAAGTGCACTCTCTCTCTCTCTCTCTCTCTCTCTCTCTCTCTCTCTCTCTCTCTCTCTCTCTCTCTCTCTCTCTCTCTCTCTCTCTCTCTCTCTAGTAATTGTAAATCTTTTGGTAGTATGACCTCTGCTTGGAATTTTGAAAATTCATATTTTTGCATTTTTTACTAGAACATCAATATTTTGTATCTCTCTCTCTCTCTCTCTCTCTCTCTCTCTCTCTCTCTCTCTCTCTCTCTCTCTCTCTCTCTCTCTCTCTCTCTCTCTCTCTAAATCTTCTGGTCGTATTACCTCTACTTGAAATTTTGGAAATTCATGTGTTTGCATTTTTGGCTAGAACATCTATATTTTTTATTTCAGATAGTATTTTTAATGAAAACAATTCATTTTATAGCAAAAACATTTTTTTTTTTTCATATTTACGCAAGTAACAAGTATAATAGGTTGTTGTGATGGTAAGGTTCATATTTAAGACATACTGTAGACTGTATTTCCCATGTCATTGGATTCAATCATCGCTAATTCCTTTTTCTTAGGTGTTCCATGCGTAGAGTTTTATGCACCGTATTTGATGGCATTTAGGATGGATTTTTTTCCTGAAATTTGGCTAAAAAATTGCCCTGCTTCTTATACATTGTAGTTAAAGTTTGAGACCTACTGTAGGACTAGGTTAATCTAACCCAGCTTACGCTCGGTAATTTTACCTGCCCTAAACTCTATACATCTTTATTTTATTTTTATTGTTGGTATTATTGTATTATTACCGGTGCTTTAAAAATGAATTTTTTTAAATAAAAGCAATTTAATCTGAAATAGTGTGACTTGCATTTACATATAAACATTGTCTGACAAAATGTAAACATTGAGGTATGGTTGCGTTCTCAGCAGCCTTTTAACTTTCTTTTTCCTTAATCTTTGGTAACCTAAATGGTATCGTTAATAACAGTAATAGTCAAAGTATATTTATTTTTCATTAAAAATCCACCAAGATTTGAATTATTCCCACTCTTCCTTCAATTAGGCACCATCTTCTCTGTCACATCATACTGTCATTAGCGGTACTTTGTTTATTGTTGACTAAACGCAAACAAAATGGTTTTCCTCTTATGCGACGTGTAGAAATTTTTAGGGATATGGCAAGTAAAATATTTGTAATAACATCTTTACTAAAAGTTCCTAGTATCGTCAGTTATCACTTGCATGTGTAAATGTGTTTGTATGTTCGTTATGATCGGCGATGAAACGTAAACAAAACAACGTTTTCTGTTTTAGGCAAGTGTTTATTAGGAGAAACTTGATATAAAATTGCTCTTATTTCATTTACAGGTTTTATGAATTACTAAGGATAAAATAAGTAAAACAAAATTGATAATGACATTATTATTACATAACCAATACTTGGTAAGGTATCTGTTGCTGCAAAAGCTTACTTATACACAGATGTGTAAATGAGTTCGTTTGTTTGTTATGATCGGTGATGAAACGTAAACAAAGCAGTGGTTTCGGTTTTAAGTTGCGTTTAGCAAAAGTATGAAATGAAATGGTCTTTAATTTATTTTGGATTTTTAAGTATACAACAAAAGCTAGCCTATGCACTGATGGTTTTGTAATTCACCAGTCATCTTATACAGCAGATATGACCCAAATTCATTCAAATATGACTTAATTTTTTACTTTGTATTGTCTGAAGGTGTTTTATGTGTGGGAACATACGGTATGTTTCTGCTTGTGTAATGTACAGGTAGACTGTTTTCAACAATATATGCTTAAATACACTAAAAACTATTTTCTTGAATCTGAGCTGCTGAAATGAGGGTGTGTCTTATATGACTGTGCATCTTATAGGCCGGCATATAAGGTGAACAAATTTTTATTTAATTTTGTAATTTGCAGGTGAGTCATCAAGTAGACTCCACTGAAACACGTGATGCATTGGTGGTTACTCTTGAAAGTACAATCATATCTGCTTGCAACTCGGGATCACTAGTTTGCAAGGCTAGATTCAAAGGATTTTGCATGCGATTTGCTCCTGAATTTGAAACCAGCTTAGATGACTGGAAGCCAGATTTCAAAGATGCCACTATTAATTTGTGTACTGTGTCAGAAGGAACTTATGAGGTTTGCAGCCGTACTGTTGCTGGCCACTCTGATAAAGGTATGGAACTTTCTTACCATCATTTGCCAACTTATTTCAAAAATATATTTTTCACTATTTATTGATAAATGAAGATAAAGTAGATTCATAGTTAGACAATCAGAGAAATTCTTCAAAAGAAAAATCTCCTCTGTTTTGAAGTTTTCTGTTATTATTTACACTAAAAACTTCTCAAGGGTAATAATATTAACAAGGATATGATTGTCTTCAGTATTGATATGAATTAACCAAGGTCAGCTAGAATAAACTGGTGTACAGGGAGAAAACTTGGCCTGAAATACTTGTAAGACAAGTGTTGGAATTCAGTAGCACATACATACCTATTATTTAATGAGACTTATTTTGTATAATGAATAATGCTTAAAGCTGAAAAAATATAAAAAGTCTGCCGGTTTTGCACATACTAAAAAGAATTTAAAATACAAGTGCAAATTATTAAGTATTTTAACTTTAGGGATAAACAACTTGTATTATATAGATTAATGGCATAAAACAATAGTAATTTTATGTATTTAAAATAAGTTTTAAATTTTAACTTATATTTGTCACAGCGGAAAATGCCAAATGGCTCCTGAATGTTCAATGGCAGATGGAAGGAGTAGACTTGCATTTGGATGTCAACATTGGGAAACACCTCAGTGCACTTGCAAGAACCTTAACAATGCTGACTGGTGCACCTGACACTGCTATAACACAAACAAATTATAATTCGGATGATGATGATGATCGGGCCGACCATTCCACCTCTCAGGCAAGTAGAGTTTTGCCAATTTATATAGAAATCCATGAAGGAAATAAGTATTATTTTGATGAAGCTTACCTGTTAATCACAAGGCTAATATCTAAGAGTGATGTTCTTAACCTGAAAACATTTCTCTTGTCTCACTAAGCCCCCTATCCCTTTCCACTGAGCTATCCAGCAGTGTCATGACTTGTACAGCTAAGTAGACACTGCTTCTAGGGATATTGGGTACACTTTTACTCATTCTATCTACGCTGGTCAGGAGTAAAGGTCATCTTTATCTCTATCCAGATTTGGTGTTAATTTTCTTCAGGCATGTTTTATGTATGTAGGACAGTTTCAGGATGTAAGGTATGTCTTCTGCTTTTGAAATTATTTGTATCAAATACTCCATTTATAAATTGGCCATAATTAGAAGACAGGGTATTAGACACTAATACCTTGGGTAAGGATTAGCACTGCAAACTAGACACAAGATTAATAATACTCCAGGTCAATTAAACAAATGATGGAGTACATGAAATTGATGGCTTGGAATTTGCATAATAAAGATGGAAAGCCATCTAAATGGATGCAAAGTTTTCTTACAAAATTTAGTCTAGCATGTACACTCAAGAACTCTTCAGTAAAATGGTATTTTGTTTGTTACTAGCATAGGAGTAAAATCAGAAATTGAAGTTTACATCTTGAAAAGTCACTGATTCCTTCCTATTCAATATTTCATTGCATGAGCTGGAAAGAAAGGTGAGATAGAACAGGAATTAAGTAACTTGTTTTATATTTGCAGAGCTGATGTGCTCTTATATTCTTAGAATCCTGGAACCATAGCA
Organism: Palaemon carinicauda; assembly: GCF_036898095.1. Lineage (NCBI taxonomy): Eukaryota > Metazoa > Arthropoda > Malacostraca > Decapoda > Palaemonidae > Palaemon > Palaemon carinicauda. The sequence goes on along the minus strand of NC_090748.1, from coordinate 76,546,313 downwards.
GTATATGTATAATGCAGCTATTTAGTCAGTAGAAGCATGCAGGCATAATTCCAGACTAAATGACTGATAAATACCAGTGGGTCAATTTCAGAGATGGTATCCTTTTGAATTTTGAGTCTTTTTGTCCTCATGTTATTGTTATTATAGCGTTTGCAGTTTATTGATATTGTAATGTCAACAATATGGTAATTGAATTTATAGTAAATTAAGGAGCTATTACACAGCAGTTTTTTTCAGGTAGCATAAGTTGTTTTGTCGCTCATTTTCAGTGCTCACCCGACATTTTTAATTATACGGTCCGACGGTCGGGAGGCATTTTTTCGTCAAGCGGTGAAAGAACCAACCAACAAGTCAATCAGCTGATCATGTAAACATCGCAGTCTAGTAATGTTGATGATCATGTTTTGATAGCTGTATAATCTAAGATTTGAATTAAATCCTTTCAACTTCATCTTATAATGGCTGAATAACAAAAAATCATTGTTTCAATACAATAAATCTCACATTCCTGCAGCGATTCCTTATATTTCCAGAAATACTGTAGCAAACTCATTGCTATTTCACCGTATATGGTTGCTTCTTGCTGTAACTACAACGAGTCGGTTTCCACAGAGCTGGTTGACCCTGTATATCTTCTTAATTACCACTACCTTCATCTCCGTAGCCCACTGGTTCGTCATCACTTTCTAATGAGTCCGACAACTCAGATGGCATACAGCTGATCGAAAATATACAATAACATTCGAATAGACGAGTTATCCTTTTTTTTACATTTTCTATATCCAATTTTGTTGAGCCAAGTGCTTTTAGGTTAACAACGATGAGTGAAGTTGAGTTGGAAAAAAATTATGTTTTGGTCAGCCAAACTCGACAAAGACGCCAATGGTTGACTGAAATGTTGCTGTGTAATAGCGGCTTCAGAGTTCTTTACATATTATAAATCAAATTAAAATTGACTATAGTACTAGTGCCCAAAATACTATAGAGGATACAAATTTTCATGTTTGTAAGGCTGCCGATAAAGACTGTATTTTTGGTCTTTTCTTTTATGGTCTTTAGAACTTGGGTATTCTATTTAAGAATCTACAGTATAGTATATTTTTAAAAACTATAGCATAGAATGAAGCAAGGCCCTCAAAGTTTTAAATCTTTATTTTAATTCTCTGTAAACATCACTTTGGTTATTAATTATTGTCTGAAAGAGTAACATATAGTAAATGTAACTTGATATTACAAAATTGTATAAGGCAAATGCCCAGCATATTTACTAAACTTTTTATTTCTACCATACAGCAAGATTCGGGTCTTGGACGACGTCAGACAGGGTTCAATGAGAGTCTTCCAGCTTTTATATTTGATCCCAACCTGGATGCACGTCAGAGAGCCAAATTGCTAGAAATTGAGATGAATGAGCAAGCAAAAACTGTTAATGATCTAAAAACTCTAGGTGCATCTGCATCAACTATAGAACAGGAAATGCGGCGACTTCAGGAACTAGAAGCCTTAGTTTTCCATGACTTTAGGCGAGATGTGATGAAAAAACTGAGACGCCAAAGTGTCAAGGCAACATCTATGAAAGATCGTCTTGGTTTGGGACCTAAGACTCAGTTAAGATCAAAGAGTTTCAAGGTTCCTTCACCCACAATTGAAGTTAAAGAACCACCATTGTGAGTATAAATTGTTTTACATATTTTTTTTTTCTTGTCCAGATAAGGACAATTACAACTGCATGATAATTTCAAGTTACAGTAACCCTCTTTATTAAAGTAGTAACTGATATTTAGCATATTTATTTATGTATATGTTTGGCATTATAAAGAAAGAACACCATCAGAAACCTTTTTTATTGGGAAGTCTTCAAGTACACCTTAGATGTTTAGAAAATGGTTGGTATTACCCTCTTAATCTTGGGAATGTTAAATGTATGAACTTGAATTTTATAGCTACTAAAGAAAAAATCTAACAGCCAGCTCTAGATATCACTGACTTTTGATAAATTTCAATAAAATTTGTATTTTGTAAAGTTACAATCATCATCATCTCCTCCTACGCATATTGATGCAAAGAGCCTCAGTTAGATTTCGCCAGTTGTCTCTATCTTCAGCTTTTAAATCAATACTTCTCCATTCGTCATCTCCTACTTCACGCTTCATAGTCCTCAGCCAAGTAGGTCTGGGTCTTCCAACCCTTCTATTGCCTTCTGGAGCTCAGTCGAAAGTCTGGTGAACTAATTTCTCTTGGAAAGTACAAAGAGCATGCCAAACCATCTCCATCTACCCCTCATCATCTCTTTAGTTTCATTTCTAATCTTGTCCTGCCATTTAACTCCCAATATTCTTCTGAGGGCTTTGTTCTCAAACCTACAAAATTTGTTGGATAATGTTTCATTATCATACCACGACTCATGTCCATACAGTATCTCCGATGTCACTAAACTGAAATATTACAATATTTTATCAAATCATCAAATTCCACTTATTTTCATATAGTATATTATATAATTTTCTAGCTGTTTACTGTACATTAGAGACACAAAGTCTATGATCAGTTATAGGTGAAACATAATCATATAGGCTGTACAATTTGTAAGCAAGTGTGTGTGTGCCGATCTGATCACGGCATCCAAAATACTGAGATTGATAAAATACATCCGAAATTTGAAACATAAGTACATAAATGGTTTATTAAAGCACAATTTAAGTATTTAAATAATTGTAATTTTCTAGAATGCAATAATGCTTCCGAAATGAAATTGAATATATGAGAGAGAGAGAGAGAGTTTTTTGTTTGTTTATAGGAAAGAAATAATTATTATCAAGATACAGTAATGCCTCCAGATACAAAATTGATTCCTTCCGCAGTGGCTTTCGCTTCGTGAATTTTTCTTATTATGAGTCACGATTTACAGGTAAATCGCCTACTTTGTTCCAAGCCTACAAAAATACTACATTAAATTATATAAGAAAGCTATAACCACTATGATATATGGCCAAATACATGGGAATCATTCAGTATACCAATTATAACTGTAATACCTGTAAATTAAGTAGTTATTAGAACATAATGCAATAATAAATGGAAAATAATACAATACATACAGTATACAGTGATACTGTGCAAATACGAGATATACAGTACCATATATACTGTACTGCAGTCAGGCTTCCTTCTGCGCTATGGTTAGGTTACAGACACAGGCGCAAAAATGGAATTTTTGCGAATAAATGCTGCACTAGGGTGGGCTAACTCCTATCCTAAAAGGTCACTGCCACCTTGCCAGGAGCGGGTGTCCGAGCTGATGATTAACACAGTAAATACTGCCTAATATTGTTTTAATTTGGTTTCTACAACAGTTTAGAATCATATCTACATTATACAGTACATTTGCACACATGTACACTACGTACTGGAAACCTTAAGGTTACAGTACAGCATTATGCTAAGGTAAAGTTTTACCGAGTCGTCATTATCCCCTTACTGCTCTGTATGACAAAAGTTGTTCCTATCTAGTAATACTGTACTGTAACCTAATACTGACTGATACTGTAGTGTATATTACTTTAATATATGTACAGTAATTTTTCAATATTTAACTTAGCCGGGGATTATAATAGCTGCAGCTCTGCTGCTCGACAGAAAACTCTACGGAAAAAATCCGCCAGCGATCGCTATGCAGGTAGGGGGTGTACTTCAACAGCGCCATCTGTCGTCCAGATACCCAGTACTCATTGTAAACAAAGAACTCAATTTTCTCTCTGTCGTGCTACCGGCAAGACCTACTAATTCGCTGTTGCTAACTGGATTTGTTTTCACAACTATTTGGTGAAGTACACTATTCTAGTTTTGAGCTTTCGCTGTGCAGGCTTTCTCTTCAATAAATCCTTGCATTCTTTTTTTGATATCGGATTATTTGTTGATGACTTTGGATAGTTTTTGAATTCCCCTTTGACCAATTTAAAATGGCTGACCCTTCTCAAGTCCCAAAATTCAGGAAGTGTAATGCTAGGGACTGTTCAAGGCGTCTTCCGAAGGCCTCTATCGATCCTCACACTGTTTGTTCCAATTGTCGGGAGAAAACCTGTCAATTGGAAGATCGATGTGAGGAATGCGTTGGGCTTTCGGAATTCGATTTTATCGAATTCCAAAAATATACACGTAGGCTAGAGAGAGATAGAGTCAGGAGAAGTTCCTCTCGTTCTGTTGAATTTTCCTCTCCTCATGCCCCACAACCTATTCCTTCCCCTGTAGTGGTTGCTCCTAATCCCCCTTCTGGCACTCAGGAACCTTCGATGGCGGATATGATGCGTGCCATCCAAGCTCTGGGTGAGAGAGTTGAGTCCCTGGCTAGTGACCGTAACCAGCTCATGGCGGACGTCAAGGAGCTGAAGTGTAAAAGTGCAGTGGGAAGTGATAAAGTGAGTGATAGTGTTGTGGATAGTGTTGCGCTTGAGGGTTCGTCTGTTCGTGCCTGTCGTCCTCCTAGTCCGGGACCTCTTGCAAGCTCCCAAGTCCAGGGGAGAAGCAATGTCGTACGACCAATGGGTTCGAGAGGCTTTAGTCAGCGAACAGACGTTCCCTCTGTGGTTTCGGGCGTATCTACCCAAGATCGCCCCACCCACACAAAGACGAGAGAGCCCATTTATTCCTCGTCTGCGGAAGAGGTTTCTCGCAAGAAACCATGGACCAAGGTCTCACGACCGCTAAAGCGCAAGTCGGTCCCTTCCGCGCAAGTCCAACAGCCCAGTTGTAGCCACTGGGTCAGTTCGGACTCGCTGCAGTCTTCCGATGACCGCTCACCTCCTAAGAGAGGCAAAGCGGTACCGCCTCAGACAGTTACACCGTCTGTCGCCGCACCTGCTCCTGCAGACCCTAAGTGGTCTTTGCTGCAGAACATGCAGTCACAATTAACGTCTCTGATGCAGGACTTTCGTGCGGAGAAGGTTGCTGCTGCACCAGCCTCTTGCCTACAACCAACCACACACTCGGTTGTGCGTCCTGTGGACGCTGAGGCAACCTTCTTGCGCACTCCAGTTGAGAGAGTTCCGCCACCCATGCGTTCCAGTGTACCCTGCCAGCCGCATGTTGACGTTCAGCGACGCACGGAGCCTTCCGTTGACGTTCGCGAGGCACAACAACAGTCAGAGTGGTTTTGTTTTGACGCGGTGCGTCAACCTCCGCAACCCAGTGTGGTTGCCACTGCTCACTCGCATCAGGCTAGACAGTCTGGAGTAGACGCTGTGCGTCCCCGCGCTGCTATGGTTGTTGCCAGCTCACAGACTGGGCAACAGTTCCATGACGTTGCGTCCGGTTCAGTCACGCGTGCACCCGTGCGACCGGACTCAGCTGACCAGCCGTTACTTACTCCATTGCCGCTTCCTCCTCAATACTCGGATGATGGACTTTCGGATGATGATGGTGCTGCTCACGTTGATGAACCACATTCGGATCTTGACGAGCCTAAGTCCACGCAACCCTCTTTGGACTTTAGAAAAGTTCTAGCTCTGTTCAAAGAGATGTTTCCGGACCAGTTTGTTTCTGTGGCTCCGCGCTCTCCTCCGTCAGAGTTTGTATTAGGTATGCCGTCATCCTCGCCTACCTTTACTAGACTCGTCCTCGCACGCTCGTCCAAGAGAGCTTTACGAGTGATAGGAGAATGGATGCAGTCCAAAAAGAGTCTAGGGAAGACAGCCTTTACGTTTCCCCCTGCTAGACTCTCTTCTAGATCGAGCGTCTGGTATGCCATGGGAGAAGTTCTCGGGTTGGGAGTTCCTGCCTCTGCCCAGGGCGACTTCTCAAGTCTTGTAGACTCTCCCCGCAGGCTAGCCATGAGACGCTCGAAAATATGTTGGTCATCTTCGGACCTAGACCACCTTTTGAAAGGGATATTTAGAGCCTTTGAGGTCTTCAACTTTTTAGACTGGTGTCTGGGAGCTTTAAGCAGGAAGATCTCTCCGACAGAGAAGGAAACTTCCTTGCTCATCATGTCCTGCATGGACAAGGCCATACGTGACGGTTCTAATGAGCTTGCTGCATCGTTCGTATCCGGAGTCCTCAAGAAGCGTGAGAACCTTTGCTCTTTCCTGTCAGCTGGAGTGACACCTTGTCAAAGATCCGAACTTCTGTTTGCTCCTCTTTCTAAGTGTCTCTTTCCAGAGGACTTGATTAAGGAGATTGCTGCTTCTTTGATACAGAAGGACACTCATGACCTAGTTGCGTCCTCTGCTCGCAAAGCCACCCCTTTGCCTACCTTGTCAGCTAGACCAAGGATGGACACTCCAGCGTCCCGATTTATTCCGCCCTTTCGTGGCAGAGCCTCCAGCAGAGGAGGTGCTCGTGCCGAAGGGAGATGTGGAAAGAAGAAAGGAACCAAGTCCTTTAAAGGCAGAGTCTGACTGCCAGCTTCTTCAGACAGCAGTGGGAGCCAGACTCAAGAACTTCTGGCAGACCTGGGAGAAGAGAGGCGCAGATGCACAATCTGTGAAGTTGCTCAGAGAGGGGTACAAGATCCCGTTTGTACGAAAACCCCCTCTAGCAACGTCTCCCATCGATCTCTCTCCCAGGTACAGAGAGGAAGACAAGAGACGAGCATTGAAACAGGAGGTGTCTCTCTTACTAGAAAAGGGAGCGGTAGTCAAAGTCCTGGACCATCAAACCCCGGGCTTCTACAACCGTCTCTTCTTAGTGGCAAAGAAGACAGGAGGGTGGAGGCCGGTGCTAGACGTCAGTGCGCTGAATGTCTTTGTCACAAAGCAGACGTTCTCCATGGAGACCACAAAGTCCGTTCTAGCAGCGGTCAGAAGGGAAGACTGGATGGTCTCTTTAGACCTAAGGGACGCATACTTCCACGTCCCCATCCACCCAGACTCCCAACCTTTTCTGAGATTTGTTTACGAAAAGGTTGTCTACCAGTTTCAAGCCCTGTGCTTTGGCCTCAGCACAGCTCCTCTTGTGTTTACGAGGCTGATGAGGAATGTAGCCAAATTCCTTCATTTAGCGGACATCCGAGCCTCCCTCTATTTGGACGACTGGCTTCTAAGAGCTTCTTCCAGTCGTCGCTGTCTGAAGGATCTAAAGTGGACTCTAGATCTGACCAAGGAATTGGGTCTCCTTGTCAATATGGAAAAGTCTCGAGTGGTCCCATCCCAAACTATTGTGTATTTAGGGATGGAGATTCACAGTCTAGCTTTTCGGGCTTTTCCGTCGGCCCCCAGAACAAGGCAAGCCCAGTTATGCATCCAGAACATGCTGAAGAAGGAACGGTGTTCAGTCAGGCAGTGGATGAGTCTGATAGGGACCCTATCATCCCTGGAACAGTTCGTATCGTTAGGAAGACTACACCTCCGTCCTCTTCAATATCACCTAGCTGTTTACTGGAAAAAGGACAAGACGCTAGAAGCGGTCTCGATCCCCATTTCCGAGAAGATGAAGTCTTGCCTGACTTGGTGGAAGGACAGTATCAGCCTCAGAGAGGGTCTGCCCCTGGCTGTTCAGACTCCCAACCACGTTCTCTTCTCGGACGCATCGGACACAGGCTGGGGCGCGACATTAGACGGTCGGGAATGCTCGGGAACTTGGAACTCAAGTCAAAGGACAATGCATATCAACTGCAAGGAGCTACTGGCAGTTCATCTGGCCTTGAAAAGCTTCAAGTCTCTCCTTCAAGGCAAAGTGGTGGAGGTGAACTCGGACAACACCACGGCCTTGGCGTACATCTCCAAGCAAGGAGGGACCCACTCTATGACGTTGTACGAGATCGCAAGGGACCTCCTCACCTGGTCAAAAGGTCTAAACATTTCGCTAGTAACGAGGTTCATCCAAGGCAGCTTGAATGTCATGGCAGATTGCCTCAGTCGAAAGGGACAAATCATTCCAACAGAATGGATCCTACACAAGGATGTGTGCAAGAGACTTTGGGCCACATGGGGCCAGCCAACCATAGATCTCTTCGCAACCTCGATGACCAAGAGGCTCCCAATATATTGCTCACCAATCCCGGACCCAGCAGCAGTTCATATAGATGCCTTTCTCCTAGATTGGTCACATCTAGACCTATATGCATTCCCCCCGTTCAAGATTGTCAACAAGGTACTGCAGAAGTTCGCCTCTCACGAAGGGACAAGGTTGACGTTAGTTGCTCCCCTCTGGCCCGCGAGAGAATGGTTCACCGAGGTACTTCGATGGCTAGTGGACGTTCCCAGAACGCTTCCTCTAAGGGTGGACCTTCTACGTCAGCCACATGTAAAGAAGGTACACCAAGGCCTCCACGCTCTTCGTCTGACTGCCTTCAGACTATCGAAAGACTCTCGAGAGCTAGAGGCTTTTCGAAGGAGGCAGCCAGGGCGATTGCTAGAGCTAGGAGGACATCCACCCTTAGAGTCTACCAATCGAAGTGGGAAGTCTTCCGAAACTGGTGCAAGTCAGTATCTGTATCCTCGTCCAGTACCTCTGTAACTCAAATAGCTGACTTCCTTTTATACCTGAGGAAAGAACGATCTCTTTCAGCTCCCACTATCAAGGGTTACAGAAGCATGTTGGCATCAGTCTTCCGTCACAGAGGCTTAGATCTTTCCAACAATAAAGATCTACAGGACCTCCTTAAGTCTTTTGAGACCACGAAGGAGCGTCGTTTGGCTACACCTGGTTGGAATTTAGACGTGGTACTAAGATTCCTCATGTCAGAAAGGTTCGAGCCGCTTCAATCAGCCTCATTTAAAGATCTCACCTTAAAGACTCTTTTCCTGGTTTGCTTAGCCACAGCTAAAAGAGTCAGTGAGATTCACGCCTTCAGCAGGAACATCGGATTTTCATCTGAAACGGCTACATGTTCTCTACAACTTGGTTTTCTAGCCAAAAACGAGCTACCTTCTCGTCCTTGGCCAAAATCGTTCGATATTCCAAGCCTATCGAATATGGTTGGAAATGAACTAGAAAGAGTCTTATGCCCTGTGAGAGCTCTTAAGTTCTATCTAAGACGAACTAAACCTTTACGAGGACAGTCAGAAGCTTTATGGTGTTCAGTTAAGAAACCATCTTTGCCTATGTCAAAGAATGCATTATCCTATTTTATCAGACTGTTAATACGAGAAGCTCATTCACATCTGAGTGAGGAAGACCAAGCTTTGCTGAAGGTAAGGACACATGAAGTTAGAGCTGTCGCAACTTCAGTGGCCTTTAAACAAAATAGATCTCTGCGAAGTATAATGGACGCAACCTATTGGAGAAGCAAGTCAGTGTTCGCGTCTTTTTATCTTAAGGATGTCCAGTCTCTTTACGAGAACTGCTACACTCTGGGACCATTCGTAGCAGCGAGTGCAGTAGTGGGTGAGGGCTCAACCACTACAATCCCCTAATTCCATAACCTTTTTAATCTTTCTCTTGAAATGTTTTTTATTGTTGTTTTTGGGTTGTCCGGAAGGCTAAGAAGCCTTTCGCATCCTGGTTGATTTGGCGGGTGGTCAAATTCTTTTCTTGAGAAGCGCCTAGATTAGAGGTTTTGATGAGGTCCTGTGGTATGGGTTGCAACCCTTCATACTTCAGATCCTAGGAGTCGCTCAGCATCCTAAGAGCATCGCGAGGCTCCGTAAGGAAGACGTACTTAAAAAGGCAGAGTAATTGTTCAAGTCGACTTCCTTACCAGGTACCTATTTATTTTATTTTTGTTATTTTGATAACTTCTAAAATGAAATAAAAAATCCTTAGCTCATAATGTAAACATATATTGCTGGTCTCTACCCACCCCCCTGGGTGTGAATCAGCTATTATAATCACCGGCTAAGTTAAATATTGAGAAATGTTATTTTGATAATAAAATAAATTTTTGAATATACTTACCCGGTGATTATAAATTAAAGGACCCTCCCTTCCTCCCCAATAGAGACGCAGTGGACCGAGGAGAAAATTGAGTTCTTTGTTTACAATGAGTACTGGGTATCTGGACGACAGATGGCGCTGTTGAAGTACACCCCCTACCTGCATAGCGATCGCTGGCGGATTTTTTCCATAGAGTTTTCTGTCGAGCAGCAGAGCTGCAGCTATTATAATCACCGGGTAAGTATATTCAAAAATTTATTTTATTATCAAAATAACATATTACTACAGTACAGCTTAACTGTACTTACTGCAAGTGTTTGTTATTTTCGTTCAGACAAGTGGTAGCCGACGCCGCTATGAAGCATGATGCAACTTCTTATGTGTTATCGCTTGCACAGTATGTTACTGTATATCTATGCCTTCTCAAACAGAAATACATCTTACTTTATAAACTAAAACCTTGAATATCTTGATAATAATTATTTCTGGCCCTTTGCATCAATACACCTAGGAGATGATGAATTTCTAATGATTCCGAATTTTGAGTAACCAAGCAAGGCTTTAAATCTAAATGTGCATGAAATTCAGCAATTTACCTGCATACTCTACTGTTTTTTCTGTGTGTTCCCTTAATTATTAATGTATTGGGATTTATTCTGTTGATATGATTTACATTAATTTCTGGGGAGATTAAAGCACTAAGTATCACTTGCAATATTTCTTCTAAGATGGATTTATAAATACTGAAATAGACAATTATGCCCGTTGTACTGTAGACAATATCAAATACAACTATAGCCTATATTCCAATCAAAGCCATCTACAATATGTCTAATTCATCACACATTGAAAAGACAATGCAGAAAGAAATGTGATAACATAATACTATTTATACAAATATGTCTCAAGTATAGTACTTGAGACATATCTCTCTCTGGGATCTCATCTACTACACTCTGCAGTTCTTCATAGTATTCATCTTTCCTTTCTTCAGGGGAATCATTTGTTTGTGCATAGAAAACTATAATACTCATATTGCACTGCTTTGATTTAAGCTTTGCAAGTAACAATCAAGTATTTACAGCTCTCCATTCTATTAATGTCTTTTCTGCTCATGGTACCATTAACATTCCTACCCCTTCTCTTCCAACTCCATCTGTTCTTCCTGGGTATATATATATATATATATATATATATATATATATATATATATATATATATATATATACAGTGATACCTCGGTAGTCGAACGACTCTATACTCGAACAATTCGGAGTTCGACCAAAATTTTCGAGAAATTTTTGCTGCGGTGCTCGACCAAAAATTCGGTACTCGACCAGCCGAACACGTGACGACCGCATGGGCTTTGTGATGATCGCGCCATCTCGGCCACTCTCGCTTGTTCGGGAAGCATCAGTTCTCTCGAGAGCGTCACTCAGACAACGCGCGATCAGCATTCGTTGTGATTTAGTGATTTTCAGTGCTTTTAATTGCTTTTTTAGCTTTCATAATGAGTCCCAAGAAAGTAATGAGTGTTAAGGGGAAGGAGAAGAGGAAAACAGTGCGAACAACGATCGAGTTGAAGAAGGAAATTATAGCGAAATATGAGAATGGTGTACGAGTGTCCGATTTAGCGGTAGAATACGGAATGGCGAAGTCGACCATTTCTACGTTTTTAAAGCATAAAGAAATGATTAAGAAGGCGAATGTTGCAACGGGAGTTACGGCGGTAACTAAGCAAAGGCCACAAGTGATTGAGGAGATGGAAAAGTTGCTTTTAATATTTATTAAAGAAAAACAGTTGGCCGGGGAAAGTGTTAGTGAAGCGTTCATTTGTGAAAAAGCGTTGCATATCTATGAAGAATTAGTGAAGAAAAGTCCGAGTACCAGTGAAAGTGATTCATTTACATTTAAAGCGAGCAGGGGTTGGTTTGAAAAGTTTCGTAATAGAACAGGTATTCATCGTGTTACTAGGCATGGGGAGGCAGCTAGTTCGGATCAAATTGCAGCCGATAAATACGTGGGGGAATTCGATCGGTACATAAATGAACAAAATTTGATCGCACAACAAGTCTTTAATTGTGATGAGACTGGGTTATTTTGGAAGAAAATGCCAGCCAATACGTACATTACCAAGGACGAGACGAAGATGCCAGGTCACAAGCCAATGAAAGATAGGCTAACATTGTTGCTGTGTGCAAATGCAAGTGGCGATTGCAAGATCAAACCCTTGTTAGTGTACCACTCGGACAACCCCCGGGTGTTCAAACGAAATAATATTTGTAAAAGTGCACTACCAGTTATGTGGCGCTCGAACACTAAATCTTGGGTCACAAGACAATTCTTTACTGAGTGGATAAACGAAGTGTTTGCCCCCCAGGTTAAGGCTTACCTCATTGAAAAGAGCTTGCCAATGAAATGTCTTCTGGTTATGGACAATGCTCCTGCACATCCTCCAGGTCTCGAGGATGACTTGAAAGAAGAATACAGCTTTATCAAAATCAAATTCTTGCCCCCCAATACTACTCCCATACTCCAGCCCATGGACCAACAGGTCATTTCAAACTTCAAAAAACTCTATACCAAGGCCCTTTTCAGAAAGTGTTTTGAAGTGACCAGTGACACGAAGTTGACCCTAAAGGAATTCTGGAAGGAACACTTCAGCATCCTCAACTCTGTTAACATGATTGACCAAGCTTGGCGAGGTGTGACCTATAGGACATTGAACTCTGCCTGGCGTAAGCTGTGGCCATCATGTGTCACAGAGAGGGAGTTTGAAGGTTTCCAACCAGAGGCGGGTCCAAGCACTGCTACCCCTGTAATTTCTGATGACACTGATGTCGTTGAGGAAATTGTTGTCATGGGCAGGAGTTTGGGGCTTGAGGTCGACAAGGATGATATTGATGAGCTTGTAGAAAGCCATTCTACCGAGTTGACTGTGGAGGAATTGTTGCACCTGCAACAACAACAGCAGCAGGATCTGATTGTGGAGCAGGAATCTTCAGAAGAGGATGAGGTAAGGGAGGATGTTCCAAGTTCTCTCATCAATGAAATTTGTTCCAAGTGGGCAGATGTGCAGGCTTTTGCTGAAAAATACCACCCAGAAATTGCAGTAGCAAACCGGGCAGTGCATATGTTTAATGATAGTGTCATGTATCATTTTCGAAGAATACTGCAGAGGAGGAAGAAACAATTAACAATAGACCAGTTTTTCACAAAAGAAAAGAAAGCTGCTACATCAAAGCCTGTTTCTCCTCCAAAGAAGAGACAAAGAAGAGAAGAAACCCCTGAAATAGATCTGCCCACCCTTTCATTGGAGAGAGAAACAACTCCTGAAGGAGAACTACCCCGCCACATCATGGAAGGGGACTCTCCTTCCAAGCAGTAACCTCCCCCTTCCATCCTCTCCACATCCATCCCTGTATGCCATCGAACCGCTGCTCAAAGGTATGTTCACTACAGTACAGAAAATGGTTTAAAATTGTTTTATTTTAGTACAGTAAATGGTTTAAAATTGTTTTATAGGATTTTCTGACCAATTTCATACACATTTAGATAATTATTGTTGTTTAGGTACACGTTTTATTAATATTTTGGGCCTGTTCGAGTGCTTGGGAACGGAATAGAATATATACCATTATTTCTTATGGGGAAAAAAAATTCGGTACTCGAACAAATCGGAGGTCGAACACGGATCTCGAACGGATTATGGTCGAGTACCGAGGTATCACTGTATATATATATTGCTTTGGTTTAAGATTTCTTAACTAATCCCCTTACAACGTGTTTCACTTAGGACCAAGATATCAAAACTATATTTCATAAATTCATTCTCCACTTGCTGTAACTTCCCAATCTGATTCATGGTTCTAACATTCAAATTACCAATTTTAAATTTTTCTTTACTATTTATATACCAGGAGATTAATAGCACCTCGCTATACCCGGGACTAGGGACCATTCTTTCATTTTCCCCTTCCAGAGACTGACTAAATCCATAAAGGGTTCATTGGCTAAATTCATCAAACGATAGCCAGTTCCTTGTGATGTGCAGTGCCTATCTAACTAAGGCAAGTGACCCCTGCTGGGTCCATACTGATTCCAGTAAGATCATACTCCAGGCATCGAAAATAGAAGCCGAATAGACATTTTGTCTATCGCCTTAAACCCAGTCCATCACTCTGCTGCTTGTGACTTCATCGAGATTTAGGGAGTCATTTTCTCCACACCCAAAGTTCTCATAGCTCCACCAGGTTTCTCATCCGCTTATATTTGTATAACTGTTGGCAAACATGGATTGCTAAGATATACCGCCTAGCATAACATTAATTCCAAAATACACCAGAGATTCATTAAACAAATAGTTATATATTTAGTATACAGTAGATATGTTATAACCTTTTAAACATTACAGTAAAGCCATACTATCTTAGAACATTAAAACTCAGATTTGATGATTACTTTGAAAAATCAACCTTGTGATTTAGAAATACTGCAAAAATGTTATTTTTATAATAAAATAAATTTTTGAATATACTTAACCGGTGATTATATAGGCTGCAACTCTGTTGCTCGACAGAAAACTCTACGTTAAAAATCCGCCAGCGATCGCTATGCAGGTAGGGGGTGTACTTCAACAGCGCCATCTGTCGTGCAGGTACTCAGTACTCAATGTAAACAAAGAACTCAATTTTCTCCTCGGTCCACTGCGTCTCTATTGGGGAGGAAGGGAGGGTCCTTTAATATATAATCACCGGGTAAGTATATTCAAAAATTTGTTTTATTATAAAAATAACATTTTTCAATATTTAACTTAGCCGGTGATTATATAAGCTGATTCACACCCAGGGGGGTGGGTAGAGACCAGCAATAAATGTTTACATTATTATGAGCTAAGGATTTTTTATTTCATTTTAGCAGTTATCAAAATAACAAACTTAAAATAAATAAGTACCTGGTAAGGAAGTCGACTTGAACAATTACTCTGCCTTTTTAAGTACGTCTTCCTTACGGAGCCTCGCGATCCTCTTAGGATGCTGAGCGACCCCTAGGAGCTGAAGTATCAAGGGTTGCAACCCATACAACAGGACCTTATCAAAACCTCTAATCTAGGCGCTTCTCAAGAAATGACTTTGACCACCCGCCAAATCAAGTAGGATGCGAAAGGCTTCTTAGCCTTCCGGACAACCCAAAAACAATAATAAAACATTTCAAGAGAAAGATTAAAAAGGTTATGGAATTAGGGGATTGTAGTGGTTGAGCCCTCACCCACTACTGCACTCGTTGCTACGAATGGTCCCAGAGTGTAGCAGTTCTCGTAAAGAGACTGGACATTCTTAAGATAAAAAGACGCGAACACTGACTTGCTTTTCCAATAGGTTGCGTCGATTATACTTTGCAGAGATCTATTTTGTTTAAAGGCCACGGAAGTTGCGACAGCTCTAACTTCGTGTGTCCTTACCTTCAGCAAAGCTTGGTCTTCCTCATTCAGATGGGAATGAGCTTCTCGTATTAACAGTCTGATAAAATAGGATAAAGCATTCTTTGACATAGGCAAAGATGGTTTCTTAACTGAACACCATAAAGCTTCAGACGGGCCTCGTAAAGGTTTAGTTCGTTTTAAATAGAACTTAAGAGCTCTTACAGGGCATAAGACTCTTTCTAGTTCATTTCCAACCATACGATAAGTTTGGAATATCGAACGATATTGGCCAAGGCCGAGAAGGCAGCTCGTTTTTGGCTAGAAAACCAAGTTGTAGAACATGTAGCCGTTTCGGATGAGAATCCGATGTTCTTGCTGAAGGCATGAATCTCACCGACTCTTTTAGCTGTGGCTAAGCATACCAGGAAAAGTCTTTAAGGTGAGATCTTTCAGGGAGGCTGATTGTAGCGGTTCGAACCTGTCTGACATAAGGAATCTTAGTACCACGTCTAAATTCCAACCAGGTGTAACCAAACGACGCTCCTTCGTGGTCTCAAAAGACTTAAGGAGGTCCTGTAGATCTTTATTGTTGGAAAGATCTAAGCCTCTGTGACGGAAGACTGATGCCAACATGCTTCTGTAACCCTTGATAGTGGGAGCTGAAAGAGATCGTTCTTTCCTCAGGTATAAGAGGAAGTCAGCTATTTGAGTTACAGAGGTACTGGTCGAGGATACGGATACTGACTTGCACCAGTTTTGGAAGATTTCCCACTTCGATTGGTAGACTCTAAGGGTGGATGTTCTCCTTGCTCTAGCAATCGCTCTGGCTGCCTCCTTCGAAAAGCCTCTAGCTCTCGAGAGTCTTTCGATAGTCTGAAGGCAGTCAGACGAAGAGCGGGGAGGCCTTGGTGTACCTTCTTTACGTGTGGCTGACGTAGAAGGTCCACCCTTAGGGGAAGTGGTCTGGGAACGTCTACTAGCCATCGAAGTACCTCGGTGAACCATTCTCTCGCGGGCCAGAGGGAAGCAACTAGCGTCAACCTTGTCCCTTCGTGAGAGGCGAACTTCTGCAGTACCTTGTTGACAATCTTGAACGGAGGGAATGCATATAGATCTAGATGTGACCAATCTAGGAGAAAGGCATCTATATGAACTGCTGCTGGGTCCGGGATTGGTGAGCAAAATATTGGGAGCCTCTTGGTCATCGAGGTTGCGAAGAGATCTATGGTTGGCTGGCCCCAGGTGGCCCAAAGTCTCTTGCATACATCCTTGTGGAGGGTCCATTCTGTTGGAATTATTTGTCCCTTCCGACTGAGACAATCTGCCATGACATTCAAGTTGCCTTGGATGAACCTCGTTACTAGTGATATGTCTAGACCTTTTGACCAGGTGAGGAGGTCCCTTGCGATCTCGTACAACGTCAGAGAGTAGGTCCCTCCTTGCTTGGAGATGTACGCCAAAGCCGTGGTGTTGTCCGAGTTCACCTCCACCACTTTGCCTTGAAGGAGAGACCTGAAGCTTTTCCAGGCCAGACGTACTGCCAGTAGCTCCTTGCAGTTGAAATGCATTGTCCTTTGACTCGAGTTCCATATTCCCGAGCATTCCCGACCGTCTAATGTCGCACCCCAGCCTACGTCCGATGCGTCCGAGAAGAGAACGTGGTTGGGAGTCTGAACAGTCAGGGGAAGACCCTCTCTTAGGTTGATATAGTCCTTTCACCAAGTCAGACAAGACTTTATCTTTTTGGAAACCGGGATCGAGACCGCTTCTAGCGTCTTGTCCTTTTTCCAGTGAAAAGCTAGATGGTATTGAAGAGGACGGAGGTGTAGTCTTCCTAGTGACACAAATTGATCCACGGATGACAGCGTCCCTACCAGACTCATCCACAGCCTGACTGAGCAGCGTTCCTTCTTCAGCATCTTCTGGATGGATAGCAGGGCTGGGGGCTGATCTTCTTGTTCAGCAACGTCCTCATCAGAGGGTTCCTCATCCGAAACTGATGAGGAAACGGCAACGGAGTGGGCAACGTCTGACTCGCTGAATCCGGTCGCACTGGTGGATGCGTGACGGAGCCGGACGCAATATCATGGAACTGCTGCACAGTCTGTGAACTGTCAACAACCATGGGTGCGCGAGGAAGCACAGCGTCAACCCGAAACTGTCTAGACCGTCTGGGTTGTGCAGTCAACACCCTACCGGGTTGCTGAGGTTGACGCACTGCGTCACAACAAGTCACCTCTGCTGGTTGTTGAACGTCCTGAACGTCAACAACCACCTCCGAGCGTCGCTTAACGTCAACGTGCGGCTGGCAACCCACACTGGGTCGCATCGGTGGAGGAACCACCTCAACTGGCAGACGCGAGTAGGTTACCTCAGCGTCAACAGGGCGCACAACCGACCGGTTGGAAGGTTGTTGGCCAGAAGGTTCTTCTCCGCATTTAAGTCCTCTATCAAGGACGCAAGCTTGGACTGCATGTCTTGCAGCAAAGCCCATTTAGGGTCTACGGGAGCAGGTGTGGCAACAGACGGGGTTAGAGACTGAGGCGGAACCGTTTACCATCCCTGAAAGCCTTGTTATGCGTGACATGATAGTACAGCAAAACTTCAAAGGCTCGACAACAGCTGAGAAGTTGACCTGTAAACAACTTGGAGTGTCTCCTGGCTAGGCGCCAGGGAGAGTCTACCAGAATTGAGAAGTCTATCTGGGCAGAGGCATGAACTCCCAAGCCGAGAACTTCTCTCGTGTCATATCAGACTCTCGCTCTATAAACCAGTTTAAAAGAAGGGAAAGCAAAGGCTGTATCCCCCAAACTCCTCCTGGTGAAAAACCAGTCGCCTAGCCAACGTAACGCTCTCTAGGAGAGCGAGAGAGCATTAGCTTAAAAACAACGGCTTCGAAGTAGCTAGGCCTAGTGTAAGCTCTGACGTTTAGGCGAACGAGGAGCAGCAGTTACAAGATCCGGACGAAGATCCTTAAAAAAATCATCATGATTTAATTAAAGTCCATAGGAGGCTAAGCAGCTTAAGGCTCCTCTCCATCTGACAGAGTCCTCAAGGGAATATCAGTAGGAGGGAGAACAGCAACTTCCTCATCTACAGGAACCTTGTCCGATAAAAGCTGAGTCTCTCACTGGTGCATTAGTAGCAGACCAGAACGCAACGTCATGTAACTGCTTGACAGTCTGTGAACTGTCAACAACTGAACTGTCAACCACAACAGGTGCGTGAGGACGTACAGCGTCCACTCGAGACTGCTTTGACTGCCTAGACTGAGCAGTCAAAACAACTCTAGAATGCGGAGGTTGACGCACAGCGTCAAAACAAGTCAACTCCGATTGTTAGTGAACATCTAGAACGTCAACAGGAGCATCAGCCAGTGGCTTAACCTCCAAATGCGGCTGAAAAACCACACGAGACCGCATCGAGTGTGGTTCTAAACAACCTGACTAACGTGACTAAGCTACGCCAACGTCAACAGTAAGCACAAAGGAACGTTAGGTTGGCTGAAAGCCAGGATATCGATGAGATAAACGGCTAGACTCAACGGACTAATCGGCAGAATAGTCTTCCATAAAGGAGGCAAGCATATACTGCATGTTTTGCCATACAACCCCTTAAGGATCAACGGAAATGGTTGTGGTAATAGACGAGGGTAACGTCTGTGACCGCAACACTTTGCCTACAAAAAAAGACTTTCGGAGTCTGTGTTACGCTTTTGTTAGGCGGCGAGCAGTTATCCGATGACTGCATAGGGTCAGAGCTGTCCTAATGGCTGTAACCAGGACGCTGGACCTGTCCTGAAAGGACTGACTTTCGCTTAAGGGCTTCGAAACGTTGTGACAGGTTTCTTATGCGAAAAGCCTACGGATGGCGAGGAGAAACAACGTCTCTCTCGTCTTATGGTAGGGGAGATCTTGGTAAGAAACACCCGATACCATAGAGGGAAAAACGTCTGTTCGTTGGTCAAGGCCTCTCGAACCCATAAGTCTTTTGACATTACTTCTCCCCTGGGCTTGGGAGCTTGCAAGAGGTCCCGGACTAGGTGAACGACAGGCACGAACAGACGAACCCTCGGACGCAACACTGTAACACTTTGCGCCTCGGACGCAACACTGTAACACTTTGCGCATATCACTTTATCACTTCGATTTTCTGTTTTGCACTTATTTCTACCTGAAACACACAATTCTACCCTTCATTAAAAGGTAGTAATTGCGAAATTAGTCGTATAATGCAAGCTCATAATACCAGCAAAAAACAGAAAACATATTTTAAGATAAAAAGAAAAATCAGTGGCTGGGAAAGAGACTAAACACTAGTTCATATAACTACGTTTTCAATCTCTCACCGCACATAGCCTGGGGACGAGAATAAAAACCTAAAAACGTTTTATCCTTCCTCCCCGTACAGAGACTAGGGACGAGAGTAACACGAGAACAACGTTACCCGCTTGAACGGAACGTTTTCTCTCCTCTCTCTCCCTCCGTCTCTATCTCTCTCTCTCTTTCTCTCTTGATTTCGCACCTAAGAGAAGAGCCCAATTATATATCGTCAAAAAAACATGTTATTTGACTAAAGGAAAAAACTGAAAGGTTTTTCAAATAAAAAGTTCCTTTAAATTAGAATTTAAAACATTAAAGCTAAGAAAGAATGAACCAAACGTCAGAATCGATTTACTCTTACTGCAAAGTGAAACCGTGATACACTCTCTCTCTATCGTAACGATAGAGCGCATGTTGAACGTCCTGAACGTCAACAACTGCGTAGCTTAAGAAACTAAACGTTAGTTCATCTTTGAAAACAGTACGAAGACTATCAAAGAAATTCTTTCATAAAATATTACATTTAAAAAGTTTTAAATCCTTTAAAAGCTAAAGACGATATAAAGGGCTCAATGTTGATTAACTTCGGTTTCCAAGTTAGGACCGCCTACTCTCAGGAAAGGTCTATATAAACAAAGCATTAAAATTTATTTTATATGTTTATAAAAAAAGGAAAGTTAATCGAAGAGGCCTAATAAAGGCGGAGAGATATAAAATATATAGAGGAAAATCTATAACGTGATAAGATAATTACTAAAAGCCTAAACACACTTCCGTCTAAGGGAAGGGTCGGCCATTTAAAAGTGAAAGAAAGTCCATACTCTCTTTGTCACCATAATTAAATCTATCCAAAACGAATTCAAGTTTTGAGATGAAGATAAAACACCTGCATAGCGAAAGCTCAAAACTAGAATAGTGTACTTCACCAATAGTTGTGAAAACAAATCCAGTTAGCAACAGCGAATTAGTAGGTCTTGCCGGTAGCCCGACAGAGAGAAAATTGAGTTCTTTGTTTACATTGAGTACTGAGTACCTGCACGACAGATGGCGCTGTTGAAGTACACCCCCTACCTGCATAGCGATCGCTGGCGGATTTTTAACGTAGAGTTTTCTGTCGAGCAACAGAGTTGCAGCCTATATAATCACCGGCTAAGTTAAATATTGAAAAATGCCATGTTAAAGCTCCAAGCGCCAGGCACTTTAGCCGTGGGTTCTCTGTGGTAAAAGAGGATTATCTGATTCCTCTGTCCTCCATCACGCCTCTCTCAGTAGAGGCCATTCCTTTTCTATGTTAGTTGTACTTGAGAAATTCACTCAAGTCCCACATTTTTTTTTTATTAAAAATTACCAAACTTCTGTAGATGTGAGTGGTAGAGGTCTTCGATTCATCCCCATAATTTTACATCCCAAGGCATTGGGTGTTTGAGGTCAGTTCTAGATGTCTTTATTCTAAATAGGTAAAACTTTATTACCAAGTTTTTGAAAGAGATTCCTACAATCCTGTCGGATAAAGTAATTGAATATTTTTTATAAACTTGAATGATGCATATTTATTTTCACTTTTCCATTCATTCAGACTTAAGGAGACTCCATCAGTTTATTTTCAGTTTGAAGGTTTATTAATTAGAATCCCTATTTTGTATGTTTTGGGCTCAAGATGGTTCCTCAGCCCTTCAAAAGGGTGATGGTTTTTATCCAGTTGGTTGTGCCTTTTGGGTATAGGAGTGGTTTTGACCACATCCCTAGAATAGATTCGCATCCTTAAGGTATGGTTGCTCAATTTGTTGTGGTGTCTGGGCATCATGGTCAGTAGGAAAAAGTCCCTTCTGTTGCCAGTTTAGAGGATTCTCTCTTTGGAAATGATCTTACCCTCAGTTTCTTTTTGGGCTTTTCTATTTGAATAGAGGATTCAGTCTTGCCTTCATTTATTGAAGAGTTTCAACCAGATGAAAGCTGTCACATAACTATATCCACTTGTAACTGTCTTCACCCAAATATTTATTTTAGTGACATGTTCTTTTTATAAAGATTGCTGTAGTAAAGTTATATTTTTAGTTGTTTTTGTCCTGTTATTTATGCTACATTGACAAACAGCTTTCCATAGCGATCATTCATCGCAGATTTAATGCTGCATTTTTTAATGATTATTTATATTGTATAATATTTAGCAGTTTTCATTTATGTTTAGTATATATAGAGAATATAGACAGTATAAAATTAATTTCAGGCATCGAGGCAGTCACGGAAGCGTTGATCAAGCATCCATCAGTGTAGACAGCTCTCCGTGCCATACAGCTAACGATCCTACAGGACAAAAAGTCAAGTTTGTGGATGCAACTAGCCAAGGGTATGAATTTAGCCAATTTGTCTTAATATTGCCAAAGTGTGTATGATGAGGTTGATTGTAAACTTTAAAGTTATTTATATATCTTTTTCTTTGGTTAAGACCATGAAATTTAACAGTTTATTAGATTAAAAAAAGGGATAATCAAGTTAATCATCTCTCCTTTAAAAGTGTAAATATTGTTTAATGTCTTTCTCAAGATCTCCTGCATATTGAGTATTTTCAATTCTCATATAATATTTATAACAATTTCTTAGCACAAAATCCTAATCCTTAGCACAAAACTCATTATTTCAATAGTTACCTGGAGCTCATATTGCTTACATTGGAAAGAGATCACATTTCTACAAGACAAAAGAGAAAACAACCAATATTAATATTCTTATTTAGCCACAATATTAGATCACTATACAGTGAATGACATTGGACTGTTGAACTCATAACACTAAAGCATTCAGAATATTGAATGTAGACAGTTAAAGTACGACCCAGAACCACAGTTAGTGGGAAGACGGGTGGGATATCATCCAAGTCCAGAGTAAGTATTGTATTGAAATGAAGCCTTTTATAGATTTGGTGGCAATCAAAGAAATTTTAATGGAAGCCTAATAGTAGTAAAGGCTTTTGGGAAGCTTGAGTATTATTTTCAAGTTTTGAGATTGCTTTAGAAAAAAAAATTAAATTAGAGAGCATAAAAATTTATAATTGTATGATTTCTGGGGCTCTATGTGATAAAACACCAAGAAACCTGGATGCATATAAACCTGAAGAATGGATAAAATAAGTAATAGAGCATACACTTCCAGAAGTAAGAACTCCCAAGCCTCCAACATGGATCATTGCTTCTGGGAAGATTGATAATTACAACCATTACAGGATGAATAAATTAAAAAAAAAAGTTTGCTTAATTAAAAGTAAGGATATTAGTAGATGTGGTAAGCAATCTATTTTGATCAATGCTAAACCAGATACTCAAGCCCACATGCTTAGTGGCAAAAGGATTGAAGACACTGATCCTATAAAAGATATTGAACCACACATGAGGTTCAGTTATGGTAAAGGAGTAGTTTTCAATAGTTACCTACATGAGTTCTCAGAACCAGAAATGCTGGACATGTGCCCTTCTAGTGTTTGGAAAATTAAGTAAGATTCCAAAACAAGCATGATAGTTTCAATATTTGAAACCCCTTCCATGCATGTTGCATAATATTTTTCATAATTCTGACTATCCTTTATATTCAAATCTTCCCAGACAGTTTTATCCTTTTCGCAATAATAGGCATACAGTCAATTCTAATAGTCAGGCCTTCTCCATCATGAGGCTCAATACTACACAGTACTCTAGAAGTTTTATTCTAGCTGTGACCAAGATGTGGAATGATCTTTCTAATCATGTAGTTGAATCAGTAGAACTTCAAAAGTTCAAACTTACAGCAAATGTTTTTATGTTGAACATGCTGACTTGAAGTGTTCAAACTTACAGCAAATGTTTTTATGTTGAACATGCTGACTTGAAGTCTTTTTATAGCTTACATATGAAATATCTGTTTTAATGTTGTTAATGTTTTTAAAATATTTTATTCTAATTGTTCATTACTTCTTATATTGTTTATTTATTTCCTTATTTCCTTTCCTCACTGGGGTATTTTTCTCTGTTGGAGCCCTTGGGCTTATAGCATCTTGCTTTTCCAACTAGGGTTGTAGCTTAGCTATTAATAATAATAATAATAATAATAATAATAATAATAATAATAATAATAATAATACCACCTGATCATGTAAATATTGAGAACGAAAGTGTATGTGTTCGAGAGTATTATTATCATTATTATTACTAGCCAAGCCACAACCCTAGTTGGAAAAGCAAGATGCTATAAGCTCAAGGGCTCCAATAGGGAAAAATAGCCCAGTGAGGAAAGGAAATAAGGAAATAAATAAATGATGGGAATAAATTAACAGTATATAATTCTAAAAACAGTACAGCATCAAAACAGATATGTCATATATAAACATTAAAAAGACTAATGTCAGCCTGGTCAACATAAAAACATTTGCTCTTACTTTGAACTTTTGAAGTTCTACTGATTCAACTACCCGATTAGGAAGATCATTCCACAACTTGGTAACAGGTGGAATAAAACTTCTTGAATACTGTGTAGTATTGAGCCTCATGATGGAGAAGGCCTGGCTATTAGAATTAACTGCCTGCCTAGTATTACGAACAGGATAGTATTGTCCAGGGAGATCTGAATGTAAAGGATGGTCAGAGTTATGAAAAATCTTATGCAACATCCGTAATGAACTAATTGAACGACGGTGCCAAAGATTAATATCTAGATCAGGAATAAGAAATTTAATAGACCGTAAGTTTCTGTCCAACAAATTAAGATGAGAATCAGTAGCTGAAGACCAGACAGGAGAACAATACTCAAAACAAGGTAGAATAAAAGAATTAAAACACTTCTTCAGGATAGATTGATTACCGAAGATCTTGTAAGACTTTCTCAATAAGCCAATTTTTTGTGCAATTGAGGAAGACACAGACCTAATGTGTTTCTCAAAAGTAAATTTGTTGTCGAAAATCACACCTTAAATTTTAAAAGAGTCATACAAATTTAAAGAAACATCATCAATACTGAGATCCGGATGTTGAGGAGCCACCGTCCTTGGCCTACTTACAATCCTACTTTGAGTTTTACCCCATAATTTGCACCATGCACTAATTTTAGCTAAATCTCTATTAAGGGATTCACCAACCCCAGATCTACATTCAAGGGATGGAATTGATGCAAAGAGGGTAGCATCATCTGCATAAACATAGGCCTTTGCAATACTAAAATTGTTTCAAGTATGGCCATCCATCCCGTTACTGCAGTAATACGAAAGTCTGTATTAACAGTTCTTCATTAGAACATGGCCAATGCAACAGAGATATAACCTGTGCAAAAAGTAAAGAACATCACAAATCAAATGGTAAAAATTATAGAGAATACAATAAAGAAAAAGCTGCCATCTTGAAAGCAAATGCTGAACATATTAGTGCAGGCCATGCAAAGATATCACTTAATCGGCAACTCAATTTTGCTCAAGCTGTTAAGGTCCCACCAAAAAGTAATAATTCACTACCCCATACTACACCTGCCCCATCAGGTGCATCTCCCTTAGTGGTAGTTGTCCAGCCATCTGGGTCAAGTGCTCGACCTGTTAAAGCCAGAACAAAAATCTCCAAAGAGGTCAAGATGGCTTCTACCACCTCAAAAGTACTAACATACACAGAATCCCCATCAGGTGCATCTCTCATCACCTAGAGGTGGTAGTCCAGCCTTCTGGTTCAAGTGCTGAACTTGTTGAAGTTCGAGCACAGTTTCCAGGAAAGTCAATATGACTCCAAAACTCCTCGAAAGTATTGTTTATGGCAGACTGGCCACACACATATTGCAAGGCCAAGAAACTTCCTTTTAAAGAATTTTTTTATAATACACATGGACATCCCACATGAATGAATCACATAAACCAAATGTGACTATCATTTCTTGCCACCGAGCACTACGTCTTTCATTGAACCCATGTACCAAGGTGTCATATTTCTCTTCATGATTTACTGTCTCTTGTGTACTTTGTGTCAGGCAGTTGATGCTACATCGGCATTGAGGCTTGAACATTCAGAAGTTTTAGAAAGCCTCAAATATAAATCAGGCAGTATTAAACAACAGTTCTTCATAGACTGAAGTAATTTTGTCAGTAATCAATGGTTTATTGAAGAAACTATGACCTGAATTCATTCATGATTTCAAAGTTTTTGATGAGTTGGTAAAGAACGTATAGAAGAATTTGGTTTCCCCTAGTGATGAACTTGAATATGAGTTGGAAGACAAAGATTTTGACAAGTTGATTGAGGCCCACAAGCAACCCCTGACTAACAAAGATTTGTTAAAAGAGGATCAACAGATAATTGAAGAAAGTTTCCATGATCCAGAACCAAGGAACTTTAAGCTTAAAGATATTCTGCACACTTTTCATTATGTATCAAGTATAAAGCTATATTTGAGTACAAAGATCCCAGAACTGACAATTTTGCTAAAATTTCTAATTGTGTTTTAAGATTTGTTCCTTCCAAATAGGAAAATCATCAATGAAAGGTTGAAGTACATTGTATAGCAAATTTGGATCAGTTCCTTGTAAGAATAGAAAATGAAAGGCTATAGTTATCATCTCACCCTGACCTGAAAGGACCACAGCCATCATCGATAGGTTTTACAGTAAAGAAACCTCCTCTAAAAGATGCCCCATAACGATCAACCGTATCGTCATTGTCATTCTCCTAAAAAAACTAGCTGTCACATCCAACTCCACCTTCTTTCATGTCCATAAATCTTATAAGTAGCCAAGTTTAAGGTAAATTGGCCATTGTTAATGTGTTGATATTACTGTACCAGTACATAAACACATTGTATCTGGTTTTATAAAATTATAGCTGGTTGTAAGTACAGTACTTTGTTGTCTACCATGTCATTATAGGGAGCATAGGTATATGTCCATTTTTAAGACACATTTTCTGAACCCAATTAGTGATATAGGCCAGTGTTTCATTCTATATAATAGTATGTGTATATATATATATATATATATATATATATATATATATATATATATATATATATATATATATATATATATATATATATATACACACATATATATATATATATATATATATATATATATATATATATATATATTTGTTCCAACACGAATACTTACCTCGAACTACTTTCTTAGGAGTTACCTGTAATCTCCTCTCTACCGACCAGAGTTTTGTGTAGTATACCCTATACCCGTTTTCTATGGAGGGCTAACCCGGGAGTGAGAGAACGTGCCCCGAGGGTAGCCTTTGAGCTAGGTCGAGGTCTGCTTGGGTCCCGTGAGTCAGTAAGTTCTCTGGTCGCGACGTGATACCATACCCTCATGTCGCTCTCGTCTCTCTCGACCCTTTGTGGCCGCCTCGTGTGTCCTGCGTGGTTACCGCGTGGTAGCTTTGTGCTTATCCCTTGTGTTCTTGTGTGTTCACTACCCTTCCTTGTGCTTCCCAAGTGTATCCCTTTGATTCCCTTCGTTCCTGTGTCTTGTGGTTGTGTGCTATGGAGCAGATCCGCCGTTGTCCTGGGCGTAGAGCCGGAAAGTCGTGTGGAGCGTTCCTCTCCAAGCCCGAAGTAGACCCTCACTCCCTTTGCTCTTCCTGTAGGGGCAGGATGTGCTCGCCATCGGACACGTGCATTGAGTGTGTTAGTTGGAGTGAGATACAGTGGGTGCGATACGGTACTAAGAAAAAGTCGTCGAAACGTTCGCCCAGGAAATCTAGCATCTCTTCGCCGCTACCGTCGCCCAGTGGACGGTCCGACGGGGCTTCTGTCTCGACTTCCCCTACCCAGAGTAGGGGACGAGGTAAGTCTGTTGCGGGGAAAGAGCCGAGGGTTCTTCGCCAGGAGTCTAATGTGTGTGAAGTGGGGGTTGCTGGGACTTCTCAGGCTAGTGGGGGGCCTGGTAGTGCTGTGTCGGGGGGTTCTGGAGACTCTGACCTTGTGCTTGGGGGGCACGTTTCCTCCGACGACCCCTTATGGTGTAGTAATGTTGTGCCTGTTTCTTCGCCCGCTTTGTGGGCCTGTGTTTCAGGTTCTTCGGCAGCTGGCGACGCCCAGGGTAAGTTAGACTCCACGGTAAGTGAGTCCTTCGGGTGGAAGCTCCCTAAACGCCAGGTAGGTCCCCAATGCGAATGGAAGAGGGCCTGGATACCTGGTTCCCTAGTGTAGGGCGTCAACCCTCTTTTCCAGCTCCTCTGACTGCGGTTCCAGAAACCTTCCTGCAACCCTCTACCTCTGGTACGCAGCGAGTCGCGAAGCCCTCCGTAGCCCCCGCTTCTGCCCGTCATGCGGGTGGTACAGTTTCGTCGGGCTCTTCGGATGGGGGGCTTCGTTCTCTTCAGAAGAAGAAACCAGGAGGAGACATCAGCGCCGGAGGGAGCGGTCCAGGAGCAGGCGTTCCCGCTCAAGATCCCGTTCGAGGTTCAGCAGGAGACGGTCCCGCTCTCCACGGAAGAAACACAGGAGGAGTAGGTCCCCCGATGGTGATTGGGTCTTCGTTCCCCGTAAGTCTGAGTTGCAGTGTTCCCCGGACCGGCAATCCAGGGATTTCTCGCCACGAAGGCCATCCTCCAGGCGAAGATATGACCCTTGCAGGGAAAAATGCGAGAAGGCCGCTTCAGGCAGGCGTAAGGCCGCGAAGCTTCCGGTTCACCCCGCCCAGCGGGGGGAACCGTGCTTCCTTACGGGCAGCCGGGCCGAATCAGCCCAGCTGGTTCGGCCCTCGGACTTTAAGGAACGGTTCCCTCCGTCGGGTCAGCCCACGGGATCCGCGTCCTCGTCCCCCAGAGAGAATGCACGAACGGTAGTCCTCGCCGGCACGGCGATGCCAGTTCTGACCCCCGAACCTGGTGCGGAGGTTTCCGCCGGGGAAGACCGGTACCACCGCAAGGGAGTGCCTGTTGTGCCAGAACCAAAGCGCCCGGTGGGAGTGCCCGGTGTCCCGGCTCCTCGGGATCAGGCCGAAGGTTCTGCTGACGGTAGGGAAGGTTCCTCGACCAAGGACTCGGCCTATCGGAAAGTTATAGGCCTGATTTGAAGACATCATAGAATTGAAGAGCCGGTTACAACCGATGAGGACTACTGGAGGTCCAGCCTGACCCGCTTGATGCAGGCACCCGTCCAACAGAAAACCTCCCTGGCCCTACCTGTGGCCCGAGTTCTCGTCCTGGGACGGGCTCACGTCGATAGAGTTGTGGCAGGCAATGCCGAAGCTCCCAAAACGCAGAGCTCTTCGAAGTTGCTCCAAGGGCTCAAGACACAGAGCGGGGTTTATGTGCCAGAGGGACAACGACCGGGAGCCTGCAAGGTGGAGCCTGCCCTCAACGTTCTGGGACAGGGTGCCTCGGAGGACAGAGCCTCTTCAGCCCCGATTTGTTTTTCGCAGTCGGAGGCTGGGATGATGTAGGAGATGTCGAAAGACCTAGTTTTAGTCTCCTCTTGGTTGGACTGGTGGGCTTCCACACTGGTAGGTGTGCAAGCCACATATGATTTGACGGACCCGGAACAGCAAAGCCTCCTGAGGGAGCTTATCATCTCGGGGGGCAAGACCCTGAAGTTCCTCACGTATCAGTCCCTTGCCCTGTCAGCGAATTGGGTTCT
This sequence comes from Palaemon carinicauda, assembly GCF_036898095.1. NCBI lineage: Eukaryota > Metazoa > Arthropoda > Malacostraca > Decapoda > Palaemonidae > Palaemon > Palaemon carinicauda. The sequence goes on along the minus strand of NC_090748.1, from coordinate 76,517,177 downwards.
TCACAAAAGGGACACCATTCTGGCGAAGCTTTCCCGGAAGGTCCCAGACAGGGAGGCGAGGACCATGAGGAGCCTTCCTGTGTGGGGTGACTCCTTGTTCCCCTTGAAAGAGCTAGAGGAGATCAAGGAAAAGGTGGCTAAAAGGAAAGAAGTGAACGCTCCCAGGCCTCAACCGGTAAGGAGGCCCCCCTACAAGAGGTCAGCCTCAGACGGTCCCTCTACTTCTCAGGCCCCGCCTAACCTGACGAGGAGAGAAGCCCCTTCTTCCTCGTGGGCCTCAGCGCCTCAGCCCCCCCGTAGAGGAGCTCCAGCAGCGTCAGGCTCGTTTAGAACAAGGTATTCTGCCTCCAGGAGAGGCCGTTCAGGCCGCTCCTCTAGGAGGAGGTAGAGTGGGAGGCCCCCTACTCCTGCCCAAGCCTCAGGTTGGGGGATGCCTCAGACTACATTGGCAAGCATGGAAGGCTCACGGAGCAGAGCGCTGGACAGTATCCGTACTGAAGGAGGGGTACAGGTTACCGTTCTTGACAGAACCCCCCCCCCCCCCCTTTAATTCCGGCCAGCCTGTCGGAGTGGTTGGCACCCAAAGACCCGTTGAAGAGGGCGGCTCTTCAAGAAGAGGTGTCCACAATGTTGGAAAAGGGCACCATGGAGGAGATCCTGCACCCAGGGCCAGGTTTCTACAGCCGCCTGTTCCTGGTAGAAAAGGCGACAGGGGGGTGGAGACTGGTGATAGACCTGTCAGCTCTCAACAAATTTGTGCGAAAGACAGATTTCAAAATGGACACTCCGAAGTCAGTCTTGCTGTCCTTGAGGGAGAAAGACTACATGATGACCATAGACCTCAAGGACGCATACTTCCAAATCCCAGTCCATCCCTCAAGTCAGAAGTTTCTCCGGGTGAAATGGGGTACTCAGATCCTGCAATTCAAGACCCTCTGCTTCGGGTTGTCGACAGCTCCCCAGGTATTCACGAGAGTCTTCACGACAGTCTCGGTGTGGGCTCACGAGCGGGGCATTCGCCTCATCCGGTACCTGGACGACTGGTTGCTTCTTTCTTCCTCGGAGGACGTTTTGAAGGAGCAGGGTATAAAACTTCTCCAGTTTTGCAAGGGTCTGGGTATCATGATCAACCCAGAAAAATCGAACCTATCTCCCTTCACCAGAATGACCTATTTGGGGATGACACTGGATTCCCTACTAGTGAAAGCTTTCCCGTCGGAGGAGAGGAAAGGCAATCTTATGAAGATCCTTCTTCCTTTCCTGTCGGGGCAACCCAGGAGGGCGAAGGACTGGCAAAGGCTAATAGGTCATCTGGTGTCGTTGGAGAAATTGGTTCCCCAGGGGAGACTCAGACTCAGAGCCGTCCAATGGAACCTGAAGAGCTTCTGGAACCAACTGGACTCGCCCCAGAAATTAATCCCAGTCCTACCAAACACAATACCCTCCCTGGAATGGTGGCATTGCCGGTCGAACTCGCTCAAGGGGATGCCCTTCGCGACCGACCCTCCCGAGTTGCTCCTATTCACAGACGCCTCCAACCAGGGATGGGGAGCGCATCTCCTCAACGGGACAGCGAGAGGAACCTGGATAGACGGGGAGAAAGGCCTACACATCAATGTCCTAGAGTTGAAGGCAGTCCAGAAAGCTTGCCTGCACTTCATCGATCTACTAAGGGGAAACACTGTGGCGTTGATGTGCGACAACGCCACAGTGGTAGCGTACATAAAGAAGCAGGGAGGCTTAAAATCAAGGGAGTTATGCGGTCTCGCCCTAGAGATCCTAGATTGGGCGGAAGCGAACCAGATAGTGTTATTGGCAAGGTTCATCCCCGGGAAAAAGAACGTCCTAGCCGACGGTCTCAGCAGGATGGGTCAGATAGTAGGAACAGAATGGTCCCTCCTCCCAGAAGTAGCCAGGCTCATCATTCAACGTTGGGGTTCCCCGGTGATGGACCTCTTTGCAACCAAGCTGAATGCGCAACTTCCCGTGTATTGTTCTCCTGTCCCAGACCCAAAGGCAGCCTTGGAGGATGCCTTTCAGCACAAGTGGGACAACCTAGACGTGTACGCTTTTCCCCCCTTCACGTTGATCAGGCAAGTGCTCAACAGAGTAAGGGCTGCCCAGAACTTAAGGATGACTTTGGTAGCGGCCTGGTGGCCGGAGAGAGAGTGGTTCGCAGACCTAAAAGACCTGATGAGCCATCCTCCGTGGCCACTCCCCGACAGGTCAGATCTTCTACAACAGCCACACTTTCTCAGGTTCCACAACAACCCACAGTCTTTACGCCTTCACGCCTGGAGACTATCGAGCGACTCCTGAAGAAGGAAGGATCTTCGTCAGGAACGGCTAAGAGGATGTCGCGATACCTGAGAAGGTCGTCGGCAGCGGTCTACCAAGCGAAGTGGGCCTCTTTCACGAAGTGGTGCGCTTCGAAGCGCATGAAACCCCTCAAAGTCTCAGTCCCAGATATCGCAGACTTTCTAGTATATCTCAGGGACGAGACAGGGATGTCAATCCCTGCTATAAAAGGAGTACGAGCAGCCTTGGGTCAAGTCTTCCTTCTGAAGGGCATCGACCTGGGTTCCTCTAGACACATCTCTATGCTTATCAGGAGTTTTGAACAGTCCGGCCCCCCTCAAACTGTTAGGGTGCCTCAGTGGGACTTAGCTAGGGTCCTGAAGATGTTAAATAGCCCCCCCTTCGAACCAATGAAGGATATTGTAGACAGGGATCTCACTCTCAAGACAGTCTTTTTGTTGGCCTTGGCCTCTGCGAAAAGGGTAGGTGAGATCCATGGGCTGTCTTATGACGTCTCTCATTTGAAGGGGTGGAAAGAGATCTCTTTCAAGTTCGTCCCTTCGTTCGTGGCGAAAACCCAGAACCCAGCAGTCTGGGATCCTAAATTCGAGGGGTTTTCTCTGCCAGCTATTCCTAGGACTGGGAATCCTGAGGATTTAAGGTTATGCCCTGTCCGTGCCATTAGAAAATACCTTGAGAGGACTGCACATCTCCGGCCAGGCATCAAGAGCCTTTTCGTCTCCACAGGTGTTACAAAGAAGCAGGTATCGAAGAATACCATTTCCTTTTGGTTGAGACAAGTTATTGCCAGGGCCTACAAGGAGGAGGGACTGGCCTTGCCAGGCACGTCCAAGCCCCATGACATCAGAGGTCTGAGCACTTCCTTAGCCTTTGAGAAGAACATGGCAGTGGGCCAGATCCTTCGAGCGGGCACCTGGTCGAACCAGTCGACCTTTACTGCCCATTACCTCAAGGATTACTCAAGAAGGTCCTTAGACGGGTTCTCCATTGGGACAGTCATCTCCGCGCTCCAAGTGATTTAACGGTGAAGCCCCAGGCACAATCGTGGATAGTAAAACCAGGAGACACAGGTTCGTTCCTTTTCACCCTAATCCCCGTTTCCTATCCCTATCGGAGATAACCACACTTATGTAACCATTGAAGAACACGTCTCTGCAACTATATTACTGGACTCAGCATCAGAAGAATTTTTCAAAGGGTGAGTACTTAGACACTAACGTGAGCTCTTTGTGTAGTTACCCTACCGTCCGTTTTCCCAGTTTGTTTTTATTTTAAAACCTAGTTCATATCTAGGCTTCTTGGCGTCCGCTTGCTGGGTCTGAAGGTCAGGAAGTCACTCCCACCTCCTAAAGTGTAAGTCTCCTAAGAAAGTAGTTTGAGGTAAGTATTCGTGTTGGAACAAATCAAAAATTTAAGTAATTTTTATTTTTCCTAACATACTTACCGAGAACTACTTTCGAGTAATGGCCCTCCCTTCCTTCCCCGAGTGCCTTTCTGCCCTTGCAGGGACTTTTTGCAACATCCGAAGAACTTACTGACTCACGGGACCCAAGCAGACCTCGACCTAGCTCAAAGGCTACCCTCGGGGCACGTTCTCTCACTCCCGGGTTAGCCCTCCATAGAAAACGGGTATAGGGTATACTACACAAAACTCTGGTCGGTAGAGAGGAGATTACAGGTAACTCCTAAGAAAGTAGTTCTTGCTAAGTATGTTAGGAAAAATAAAAATTACTTAAAATTTTACAATATGAAGCCCGTCCCATGTAGTAAACAATATATAAATATAACAATAGAACTAAAGTCATTGAGAATCCCTCATGGCGGAGTAGAACTCAAGGCAGAGTGGAAAAACGTTCATAACTACTCCCAAGCCGTAACAGGGAGAGGACGAAACTCGTACCTAAAAATAACGCTAACTATTGAAAAGTAACTAAAATTAAATAACTCGTAAGTTATCATACACCCGTAGGGGGAGAGGTGAGGGAGGGAGAACCCGTTGAACGCACAAAACGGAAAACGGGAAATCCGCTCACCCACCGGAGCTAAGAAAGAAAACGAGAGAAAGGGGTAACTCGTGACTGCGAACAGAAAACGGGAACCCCAAGCTCTCGCTCTCTTGGACACAAAATCAGGACTAATAATCACACAACACTATTATAAACGTATAAAGTAAAACTGTACATCAAGATAAGACTACGAACGAAGAATAGCATCTGCTAAAACCCAAAATAAATAGCAAAGTCGAGTGACGAACGCCCCGGTGGGGCGGGTACTAAACAATAACAAAGCTAGAACGCTATCTTGTTCGTAGGCTGGACTTGCTAGCATAAAGTACCATGAGCATAATAACGAAAAAATAATAACGGTTCCAAAGGCATAAGGCCAGGGACTTAACCAAGAACCTAAGTGACAGAGTACTAAACGGGCAGACTTAAGATGAATTCCCAAGACAAGTGAACAAACAATGGCCGTCGTGAAGGGCCAGACGGGAATGATAAAACAGACTATACTGGATATAAAACAAAAGCCCGGTACTATAAAAAGCTGTCAAAACAAACTATGGTACTTAACATTGGAATGTGTGAAGATGGAGCTTCGGACATGACGAAATAAATCCACGAGTGTGAAAAAAGCCGAGAGCACCACAAAAATTTCCCACAATGTCGCAGTCCAAAAAGAAGGATGTTGTTCAGATGGCACTCGCGTCGGGGCGTGGGTGGCGTGGCTCTGATAGGTTGGCTAGGGCCTTTGTAGCGGCCCATCCCTTTGACGAAGGAATTAACTAAATGGAAGACAACCTGTGAATAGTGGATTTCACACGCCTTTGCTTTATACACGACACCCAAAAGGTGCTCGCGCGAGGGTTGTAACCTCAGCATTCCATGCTTTTATCTTTCTCTGGTATAATTTGAAGGTTTTATCAGGAAAGGTATATTAGAAGGACTCTTTTCACCGGGCGCCACAGGTCTCTCCCCAGAAATAGATTTTTCCTTCGTCAAAATCCCTTTTTTGATATATATATATATATATATATATATATATATATATATATATATATATATATATGTATATATGTATATATATACAGTAACTCTACATACGATCTTAATTCGTTCCAGAAACTGCTTCGTATGTTAAAACGATCGTATGTTGGAGCAAATATTCCCATAAGAATACATGGTAATTTATTTAATTCATTCCTCAGCCTAAAAACCCATAATAAATCCTTAATGAATGGCTACACATAATTACACATGACATTAATACAATACCTGTATAATAAATACATATTACAAACCAAAAAAAAGAATAATAATAATGAAATAATAGATAAAAACTGGTTGTAATGTAACACTTTACCTTAGCGACAGGCCAGCGCAGGTGTAGGGAATTCTAAGCAGGAGGAGACGGAAGATCAGCGAGGAGGTAGGGACGGTGACTTTGTACGATAACGTGTACGATAACTTGCACTAACTTACACTACTACGTGAACTTTAACTTAACTTAGCTTATTTTTTTTTTTTCATTTTTATAATTTTATATTTTTTTTTTTTTTACATTTTTTCTTTTCTTATTTTTAATTTTCATCACTTTCACTCAATTCGGTCTTCCTTTTCTTTGCTTCACTTTCTTTCTTTTCTTTGCTTCACTTTCTTTCGTTTCATCATGATCACTAGACCGTTTTAAAGATTTTTCAAAGAAACTATCGAGTGAAAGTTGCTTTGTACGGCTTTTGAGGATTTTTCTAAAATGCGTTAAACAAACATCATCGAACTGCACAACAACCCTGTAAACCTGAGGTTTCTGTGGGTGATGCTTGTCGATGAAATCAACAACGTGTTGATGATATGCCAACATTTGTTTTATTTCCGCCTTACCTAAGATTTCACCTACCTCCTCGATCTCCTCCGACTCACTCAACTGCGCTTGGAACTCATCATGCTGCATGGCTTGCAGCTCCTTGAGTTCCTCGGTGGTGAGCTCTTCGTGATGCTCATCGACGAGTTCGGTGATGTCATTTTCATACACCTCCAGACCAATGGACTTGCCAAGGGATACAATCTCTTCGACGTCTTCCTCGGCGGCAAGCACAGGTTCATTCTCGGGGCCAAAACCTTCGAAATCTCTGGGAGCAACAGCATCAAGCCAAAGCTTCTTCCAAGCGGAATTGAGGGTCCAACGAGTTACTCCCTCTCAAGCCTGATCAATGATCCTTAAGCAGTGCACGATATTAAAGTGGCTCCTCCAAAATTCACGCAAAGTTAAGTTGGTGCTTTGCGTGACATTAAAGCACTGCTTAAATAAGTGCTTGGTGTAGAGCTTTTTGAAATTAGAGATGACTTGCTGGTCCATGGGCTGGAGGATAGGGGTGGTATTCGGTGGAAGATACAACACCTTGATGAATTTGTATTCGTCGATGATATCACTTTCGAGTCGGGGGGGGGTGAGCGGGTGCATTGTCCAAACAAAGCAAGCACTTCAAAGGCAAATTCCTCTCCTGAAGATACTTCTTGACAGCAGGGCCGAAAACTAGTTTTAAATATTAAACTTAGCCGGTGAATATATAATAGCTGACGTCTCCGACGGCTCGACAGAATTCAAAAACTCGCGAGCGATCGCCATGAAGGTAGCGGGTGTGCCCACCAGCGCCAACTATCGGCCAGATACCGCATATACATGTAAACAGCTCCAGTTCTTCTCTGTCGGTTCCATCGACAAGTCGATTCCACTCGCTATTATGACCTCGAGTTTTCTACCGAATTGGTGAAGTACTTGGTTTTGGTTTTATTGCTTTAGCCGTGTTGGATTATTCAATTCTATCCTCAAAAGAAATGCTTTTGAAAGGAGAGTAAAAGTGTTTTGCCCTTGCTTTTATCTCTGGTTTTTTTCCATAGAGTAAAAATGGCCGACCCTTCCCTTAGTGTACGGAAGTGTGTTTTAGGCTTTTAGCAATTATCTTATCACGTTATAAATTGTTGTTGTTAATTATAGATTTTCCTCTATATATTTTATATCTCACCCGCCTTTATTAGGCCTCTTCGATTAGCTTTCCATTTATAATAAACATCAAGATAAATTTTAATGATTTGTTTATATGCGGCCTTACCTATTCCTCCCCTAATCCGAGAGTAGGCGGTCCTAACTTGGAAACCGAAGTTAAACAACGTTGAGCCCTTTCAACTTTTATTTTCGTTAAGTTTAAATCATTTGCTCTATAAGAGTTATTAAATGAATATTTTTTAGTAGATATTTTATGAAAGATTTTCTTTGAATAGTCTTCGTGCTGTTTCAAAGATGAACTAACGTTTGGTTTATTTATGCTACGCAGTTTGCGCTCTATCGTTACGATAGAGAAAGAGAGAATCACGGTTTCACTTTGCAGAAAGAGTAAATCGATTCTGACGTTTTGTTCATTCTTCTTTCAAACTGAAATGTTTTAAATACTAATTTAAAGGAACTTGTTTATTTTCAATTTCTTAGTCATTTCAGTTTTTTCCTTTGGTCAAATAACCTGTTTATTGACGAAGGGTAAGTGGGCTTTTCTCTTCTGTGTGAAATCAAGAGAGAGAGAGAGAGAGAGACGGAGAGAGAGAGAGGAAGAGAGAACGTTCCGATCTTTATTCTCGTCCCAAGCGAGTAACGTTGTTCTCGAGTCAGTTTTTTACTCTCGTCCCAAGTCTCTGTACGGGGAGAAAGGATAAAACGTTTTTAGTTTTTATTCTCGTCCCAAGGCACTGTACGGTGAGAGATTGAAAACGTAGTTTTTAATGAACTAGTGTTTAGTCTCCTCCCCAGTCACTGATCCTTTTAACTTTATATATTTCCGTTTTATTCGATATATATGTTTACTGTTTTTTTGCTTGTATTAATGTGCTTACATTATACGACTTATTTCGCAATTATAACCTTTTGATGTAGGGGAGAATTGCGTGCTTCAGGTAGAAATCAGTTTTTATTCATGCCTAATGTGAAATTATTGAAAAATTCGATTTCAGTGAAGTAAGTGCAAAAACAGAAAATTGTAGTGATAAAGTGATAATTGCGCAAAGTGTTATCAGTGTTGCGACAGAGGGTTCGTCTGTTCGTGCCTGTCGTTCGCCTAGTCCGAGACCTCTTGCAAGCTCCCATGCCCCAGGGAGAAGTAATGTCGTAGGACTTATGGGTTCGAGAGGCTTTAACCAACGAACAGACGTTCCCTCTATGGTTTCAGGCGTGTCTCGTCAAGACCGCCCCTACCATAAGACGAGCGAGACGGTTTTCTCCTCGTCATCTGAAGGCTTATCGCGTAAGAAACCGTGGAGCAAGGTTTCGAGACCCTTAAAGCGAAAGTCAGTCCCTTCAGGACAGGTCCAGCGTCCTGGTTGTAGCCATTGGGACAGCTCTGACCCTGTGCAGTCATCGGAAGACTGCTCGACGCCTTAACAGAAGCGTAACACAGGCTCCGAGAGTCTTAGTGTAGGCAAGGTTTTGCAGTCACAGACGTTACCCTCGTCTCTTACCGCACCCATTCCCGTTGATCCTAAATGGGTTGTACTGCAAGACATGCAGAATAAGCTTGCCTCTCTTATGGAGGACTATTCTGCTGAGCAGGTTCACGATGATCCTCGCCGCTTAGCTGATCGAGATCCTGGCCGTCAGCCGCCCAAACGAGCCTTTGCTCGTCCTGTTGACGTTGACGTTACAAAGTCACGTCAGTCACGTTTTGTAGAGCCTCACTCGATGCAGTCCCGTGTTGACTTTCAGCCGCTTGTGGACGTTCAGCCGCTGCCGCATGCTCTTGTTGACGTTCAGGACGTTCGCCAACCAGCGAAGTTGACTTGTTTTGACGTTGAGCGTCAAGCACCGCAGTCAAAAGTTGTTTTGACTGCTCAGTCTAGGCAGTCAAGGCAGTCTCAAGTTGACGTCGAGCGTCCTCCCGCACCTGTTGTTGTTGCTGGTCAGTCCTTTAAGCAGTTACATGACGTAGCGTCCTTGACTGCTACTGATGCTCCTTTGCGTGTGGACTCTGCTTGTCAAGCATTGCCACCACGGCAGGTCTCTCCCTTGCTTGAGACTCGGCAATTGTCGGACGAGGTTCCTTCAGATGAGGAAGTTGCTGATCCCCCTCCTACTGATATTCCCTTGGGGACTCTGTCAGACGGAGAGGAGCCTAAAGCTGCTCAGCCCTCTATGGACTTTAAATAAATCATGCTGATTTTTAAGGATCTTTGTCCGGATCATTTTGTAACTGCTGCTCCTCGTTCGCCTAAACGTCAGAGTTTACACTAGGCCTAGCTACTTCGAAGCCGTTGTTTTCTAAGCTAGTGCTCTCTCGCTCTTCTAAGAGAGCTTTACGTTTGCTAGGCGACTGGTTGATCACCAGGAGGAGTTTGGGGGAGACAGCCTTTGCTTTCCCTCCTTTTAAACTGGCTTTTAAACTGCCTCTGCCCAGATAGACTTCTCAAACCTCATAGACTCTCCCTGGCGCCTGGCCATGAGACGCTCCAAGATTTTATGGTCGGCTTCAGAGCTAGACCATCTCCTGTTAGGAGTTTTTTCGAGCGTTTGAAGTTTTGCTGTACAATTATGTCATGCATAAACAAGGCTATCAGGGATGGCTCCAATAATCTGACAGCCACGTTCTCTGCAGGAACAAGACTATCAGGGATGGCTCCAATGATCTGGCAGCCACGTTCACTGCAGGAGTACGTAAGATGCAAGTGCGCTCAATGTGTTCATTTTCAAGACAAACTTCACGATGAAGTCTACCAAGCTGTCTTGACAGCATTAATGGAAGGCGACTGGATGGTCTCTCTCGACCTTCAGGATGCATACTTCCACATCCCGATTCATCCAAACTTTCAACTACATCTGAGGTTTGTGGACGGAAAAGTAATGTACCACTGTCGAGCACTGTACTCCGACCTCATTCCTGCTCCTCTTGTTTTTACAAGGCCCTTGCAAAATGTAGCAAGCTTTCTACATTTTTTTGAGGATTCAGAGCCTCCCTTTATTTTGACGACTGGCTAATCAGGGCGTTCGTCATTATATCGCTGTCTGGAGAGCCTCTAATGGACATTAGACCTAACCAAGGAGCTAGGTCTCGTAGTGAACGTAGAGAAGTCGTAGCTTACAGTATCCCATCCCAGACTATTCTTTTTTTGGGAATGGAGATACTGTGTATGATTTTTCGACCCTTTTCGTCTCCCGCAAGAATGGAACAAGCTCTGTTAAAAGTCCTTCACTTGCAAGAGAAAAACAGTTGCTCTGTAAGAGTTTGAACTAGCCTCGTGGGAACTCTTTCATCGCTGGAGTAGTTCACTCTCTGGGGAGACTCAACCTATGCCCTTTCCTATTTCACCTAAACATTGGAACAAGGAGAAGGGCTTAGTGAGTATCTCTTTCCCAATCTCCAACTCAGTCTAGACATGTCTGACTTGGGGGGACAGCAACATCAGACTTCGAGAAGGTCTTTCTCTTGCGATCAAGAACCCAAACCATGTGTTGTTTTCAGATGCAGCGGATTTGGGTTAGGGAGCTCCACTGGACAGTCTGGAAGGCTCGGTTCTTTGATCCACGGATCAAAAGGAACTCCTTTTTAAGGCAGTAACATCTCCTTTGGCGAGATTTGTGCAGAAATGAATGTCTTGGCGGACGGCCTCAGCAGAAGAGGACAAGTCTTCTCCATGGAGTGGACGTTGCATAAGACTGTGTGCGAGAAGCTATGGATGACATGGGGTCTACCCACCATAGATCTTTTTGCTACTCTCTCTGACAAAGAGGCTCTCGACTTACTGTTTTCCAGATCCAGAGACAGCTCACATAGACGCTTTCCTGCTGGACTGGTCTCACCTGGACGTTTATGCCTTTCCACCTTTCAAGGTCCTAGACAAGGTGCTGCAGAAGTTCACCTCTCACGAAGGGACCAGGTTGACATTGGTTGCTCCACTCTGGCCCGCGAGAGAGTGAGTAACAGAGGTACTTCAATGGCTGGTAAACGTTCCAAGGAGTCTACCTTTAAGGATGGATCTCTTACGGCAGCCACGTAAGGAGTCTTCAGCAAAGCCTCCCCGCGCTTCGTCTGACTGCCTTTAGACTATCGAAAGACTCTCAAGAGCTAGAGGATTTTCGGAGGAGGCAGCCAGAACGATTGCGAGAGCTAGGAGAGCATCTACCATCAAGGTCTATCAGTCGAAGTGGGAAGTCATCATCCATTTCCTCTTCCAGTACCTCTGTAGCCCAAATTGCAGACTTTCTCCTACATCTGAGAAATGTTCGCTCCCTCTCAGCGCCCACTATTAAGGGCTACAGAAGCATGTTGGCGTCTGTGTTCAGACATAGAGGCTTAGATCTGTCCAATAATCAAGATCTCCAAGATCTCCTTAAGTCCTTCGAGACCTCTAAGGAGCGTCGTATGGCAACTCCTGGATGGAACTTAGACGTGGTCCTAAGGTTCCTAATGTCCGACAGGTTTGAGCCATTACATTCAGCCTCCCTGAAGGATCTCACCCTCAAGACGCTTTTCTTAGTGTGCTTGGCTTCGGCTAAAAGGGTCAGTGAGATCCATGCCTTCAGTAGGAACATCGGCTTTTCTACAGATAAAGCCACATGTTCACTTCGGCTTGGTTTTCTTGGCCAAAAATGAACTGCCTTCTCGTCCTTGGCCTAAGTCATTTGATATACCTTGCCTGTCAGAGATCGTAGGCAACGAGCTTGAAAGAGTGCTGTGTCCAGTTAGAGCTCTGAAGTTTTATTTAGCTCGGACTAAATCCTTACGAGGTGGATCTAAGGCTTTGTGGTGCTCAGTTAAAAAGCCTTCATTGCCTATGTCAAAGAATGTTTTGTCATATTTTATTAGATTTTTAATCCGAGAGGCTCATTCTCACTTGAGTGAAAAAGAGCGTTGCTTGCTTAAGGTTAAGACGCACGAAGTAAGAGCTATAGCAACTTCTGTGGCCTTTAAGCAAAACAGATCTCTGCGAAGTATTATGGACGCGACCGTTTGGAGAAGCAAGTCGGTATTCGCGTCATTTTACTTAAAAGATGTCCAGACTCTTTATGAGGACTGCTACACACTGGGTCCATTCGTTACAGCGAGTGCAGTAGTGGGTAAGGGTTCTACCACTACATTCCCTTAATTCCAATATCCTTTTAATCTTCTCTTGAAATGTTTTTTAATTGGGTTGTACGGAAGGCTAAGAAGCCTTTCGCATCCTTTTTGATTTGGCGGGTAGTCAAATGTCATTTCTTGAGAGCGCCCAGATTAAGGGTTTTGATGAGGTCCTGTTGTATGGGTTGTCGCCCTAGATACTTCAGCTCCTGGGAGTCTTTCAGCATCCTAAGAGGATGGCTGGGCTTCGTGAGGAAAGCGGACTAACAAGGCAGAGTAATCGTTAGAGTCAGCTTCCTTACCAGGTACCTATATTTATTTGGGTTTGGTTATGATATAACTGTCAAAACCTCTAAGCATATACGCCGTAAACTGTATTAATTCTGGTCTCTACCCACCACCATGGGTGTGAATCAGCTATTATATATTCACCGGCTAAGTTTAATATTTAAAAATGATATTTTGATTATAAAATAAATTTTTGAATATACTTACCCGGTGAATATATAAATTAAAGGCCCCCCCTTCCTCCCCGATAGAGACACAGCGGGATGAGAAGAACTGGAGCTGTTTACATGTATATGCGGTATCTGGCCGATAGTTGGCGCTGGTGGGCACACCCGCTACCTTCATGGCGATCGCTCGCGAGTTTTTGAATTCTGTCGAGCCGTCGGAGACGTCAGCTATTATATATTCACCGGGTAAGTATATTCAAAAATTTATTTTATAATCAAAATATCATGTTTACCCATTCCACAAAGATATGCCTAGTAACCCAAGCCTTAGAATTAGAATGCCATAGAACATGTAGCAGGTATTTATTAATTTTATGTGCTTTAAATGCCCTAGGGTTTTCGGAATAGTAAACCAATAACGGCTTTATTTTGCAGTCCCCGCTGGCATTGGCACAAAGCGCAAGAGTCAACCGATCCTTCATTGGCTTATGTCCAGGCATTTTCTTCTCTTAGGCGGTAATGTACGTTCGACTAGGCATCTTTTTTCCAAAACAGACCGGTTTCATCACAGTTGAACACCTGCTGCTCTACGTAACCTTCCTCCGCCACGATGCTTTCAAACTTTTTAACAAAGTCTTTAGCAGCCTTGGTGTCCGAACTCGAAGCTTCTCCATGACGGACAACTGAATGAATCCCGGTCCGTTTCCTAAATTTCTCGAACCAACCTCGAGACGCCTTGAATTCCTCCATCGTAGGATCGGCTGAACTCTCCCCCGCGTCACCCCGAGAGCGCGCCGCCTTCAAGTCACTGTAGATAGCGCTGGACTTCTCACAAATGATCGTTTCCTTGATCGTATCGCCAACAATCTCCTTGTCCTTTATCCAGATCAACAAAAGGCATTCCAGAGTAGGGCTACAATGTTTAGAAATAATCGTGATCCCTTTCGAAGGTTTCACTGCTTTAATGGCTGACTTCTGTTTTATAATCGTCGAGATCGTAGACATATTCCGGCCATATTGTTTAGCCAGATTGCTAACACGTACACCTCGCTCATGCTTTTCTATTATTTCCTGCTTTAATTCTAATGAAAGCATAGACTTCCTCTTTTTCTCACCACTACTACTACTTCCTGAACCGAAACTAAGCGTTTTAGGACCCATGATTACGGAACACAGAAAACAACACGTGAAAAGGCAAGATAAAAAACTGTTAAAACTGAGCGAATAGAGGACAACCACACAATGCACACGAGATGAGAGGACTGATCAAGGTGACGCTCGATTGGCGTCCCTCTGATGTGCTGCCATCTAGCGGCGTCAACAGCAAACGACACTGGACGCATTCGAGAAAATTCCACGGCTAAGCGTATTGTTTACTTCGTATGTTGGAGCAACACTTCGTGTGTTGAGACAGAAATTTGGTTGAATTTTACTTCGTATGTTGGAAAATTTGTATGTTAGGACAATCGTATGTAGAGGTTCCACTGTATATATATATATATATATATATATATATATATATATATATATATATATATATATATATATATATATATATATATATATATATATACAGTGGAACCTCTACATACGATTGTCCTAACATACAAATTTATATATATATATATATATATATATATATATATATATATATATATACAGTATATATAAATATATACAGTGGAACCTCTACATACGAATTTAATCCGTTCCAGAACCAACTTCGGATGTAGAAAATGTTCGGATGTCGAAACGAATTTTCCCATAAGAATACATTGAAATAGGATTAATCCGTGGTTGAGCCCAAAAACCTATGATAACTTCTTAATAAACTACTACACATAATTTTCCCATGAGATTAATGAACACTAAATTAGATAATAGACATGTAAATAAGAAGAATAGAAATGTAAATAAGAAGAATTAGCAAAAAATGATAAATAAGAAACGGGTTTTTAGCGTCACTTTACCTTAGAAACTCCAGCGCAGGTGTTGTTAGTCTTGCTACGCAGAGAGGAGACGGACGGGCGGCGAGGAGGTAGAGAGGTTAACTACGATAAACGTACACTCCCGTAACTTATTCTAACTTACACTAAGTGAACTTTAACATAACTTAGCTTATTTTTTTTTTTTTATAATTTATATTTTTTTTACATTTTTTTTTTTTCTTTTTGATGATTAATTTTAATCACTTTCACTCTCTACACTTAAAATTGATTGAATTTTTTCCTCTTCACTCTTTGCTGTTTTCTTTGAACCACTTCCTTCCTCTTCATCACGAGTTCGCTTCGTAGTTTTTTTAAAGAAGCTATCGATAGAAAGTTGCTTGGTACAGCTTTTCAGAATGTTTCGCAAATAAGTTAAGGAAACATCATCAAACTGCGCAACTACACGACAAACCTGCAATTTCTTTGAATGGTATTTGTCGATGAAGTCGACCACGTCTTGATATTTTCCTAACACCTCTTTTTATTTGCGCAGAACTTATTGCAAGTTCACTCATACGGACGCCACGCTCATGCTTTTCAATAATTCCTTGCTTTACTTCTAAAGAAAGCATTCCCTTATTCCTTTTCTCACCACTACTACTACCACTTGCGAAACTAAGCCTTTTAGGGCCCATGATTTTCGTAAAATACCGTAAAAGGATGAACGTAAAAAATCACGATTAAAACACAATTAATAGCAGAACGCGCAGGGCACAACCACACAAAGCCAACGAGAACAGAGGACTGACCCAAGCCACGCTAATTGAGGGTCCCTCCGAGGTTGAAGTGCTGCCGTCTATTGGCGGAAATAAAAAACACATCAGGCGCTATGAGCACCGACTACGCATACGAGTATTGTTTACTTCGGGTGTCGAAAAAAAAATTCGGGTGTAGAGTAGGAACGTGTTTGAATTGTACTTCGCGTGTCGAAAATTTCGGATACAACCGGTACGACGAAAATTGCTTACTTCGTGTGTCGAAATAAAATTCGGGTGTAGAGTCAAAAATTTGCTCGAATTTTACTTCGGATGTTGGAAAATTCGGATGTAGATACGTTCGGATGTAGAGGTTCCACTGTATATACATATATATATATATATATATATATATATATATATATATATATATATATATATATATATATATATATTTATATATATATATATATATATATATATATATATATATATACATATATATATATTATATATATGTATATATATTATATATATACTATATATATATATATATATATATATATATATATATATATATATATATATATATATATATATATATATATATATATACTGTATATATATATATATATATATATATATATATATATATATATATATATATATATTGAAATGGACAATATTGAAATGTTCCTTCCAAAATTCATGAAGGGTGAGATTGGTGTTGTCTGTGACATCGAAGCATTTCTTGAACAAATGCTTCGTGTACAGTTTTTTGAAGTTGGAAATAACTTGTTGGTCCATGGGCTGGAGGAGTGGCATGGTGTGGGGTGGGAGATAAAGGACCTTGATGAACCTGAACTTATCAAGGATGTCCTCTTCGAGACCAGGAGGGTGACCAGGGGCATTGTCGTGGACCAGGAGACATTCCATTGGCAGGTTTTTCTTGTCCAAATATTTTTTGACTGCTGGACCAAAGCACAGATTAACCCATTCTGTGAAGAAATGCCGCGTAACCCAAGCCTTAGCAATAGTGTGCCACATCACTTGCAGATTTTTTTTCCAGATCCTTTGGCTCTTGAATGCACGTGGGTTTTCCGAGTGGTTCACCAGCAGTGGCTTGACCTTACAGTCACCGCTGGCATTGGCACACAAGGCTAGAGTTAACTGGTCCTTCATGGGTTTATGGCCCGATAGTCTCTTCTCCTCTGCCGTGATGAAAGTCCTCCTGGGCATCTTCTTCCAGAAAAGGCCAGTTTCATCGCAGTTGAAGACTTGTTGGGGGATGAAGCCATGTCGGGCAATAACATAGGCAGAGGTTGTGACGAAATCCGACGCAGCTTTTGAGTCGGAACATGCAGCTTCCCCATGCCTCACAACTGAGTGTATCCCAGTTCGTTTCTTGAAATTATCCAACCAGCCATGACTGGCTTTGAAGGTTTCCACTGGTATCAAAGTCTCCCCTCTCTTGGCTGCTTGCTTCCCTTTCAAGTCATCATAGAGTCTGCTGGCCTTATCACATATAATCGTCTCGGTCACGCTATCTCCCGCCAACTGTTTCTCCTTTATCCATAATAAAAGAAGCCTCTATATCTCATTGTGAATGTCACTGCACAGCTTGGAAAGGATGGTTACTCCTTTAAAAGGCTTGGTGCTCTTTATAGTATCCTTCTGCTTGAGGATTGTACATATTGTCGATGTACTCCTCTCATATTGGCGCGCCAGCTCAGTCACTCTTACAACACACTCATGTTTCTCGATTATTTCATGCTTCATCTCCATTGTCATCATACTCTTTTTCTTTTCACTACCCTTGTTTGCACTCGCTTGCTTTGGATCCATTGCTTATTCAATTATTTCTGCACTGATTAACGTAAAAAAACATAAAAAAAAAAGCAAACATTACGGCCGATGCTCGGAGATAACTTTACGTGATGGAGATCCGACGGGAAAGACCAAGTGATGATGTCCTGGTGAGAAGCCTCTCGCACACTCAGCCACCTGGCGGCCACATAGGGAACTACCTCGTATCTCAAATTTTTTCTCGAATCTCAGGACAAAAACTTGCCCGGAACTTTCCTCGTATTCAAATTTCTCGTATGTTGGGACACCCGTATATCAAGGTTTTACTATATATATATATATATATATATATATATATATATATATATATATATATATATACGAGGTCCATTCAAAAAGTATCCGACTTTGGTCCATAAAGAAAAAAAATTGCACATTTGAAAAAAATTTATTCAATCACCTTCAAAGTACTCCCCTTGGGAGTGCACACACTTTTCCCACCGGTGCTGCCACTGCTGGTAACATCTCTGGAATGTTGACATTGGGATGGTGTTAAGCTCTGCCGTCGTTTTTCTCATAATTTCCTCTCTCGACTCAAAACGCTTCGCTTTCAGGATTGTTTTGAGTTTAGGAAACAGCCAGAAGTCACAAGGTGCCATGTCTGGAGAGTAGGGAGGATGCCGAACAAGTGGAGTGTTGTTTTTGGCCAGATAAGCTTGGATCAGGTGGGCAGAATGAGCAGGTGCATTATCATGGTGCAGTTGCCAGTTTCGCGCCGCCCACATTTCCGGTCGTTTTTGTCGTACAGCATCTCTAAGGTGTCGCATAACCTCTAGATAATACTCCTTATTAATTTTTTGTCCTGCTGGTGCGTATTCATGATGCACAATACCATTGGAGTCAAAAAAACATGTCAACATTACCTTGACATTGCTGCGAACCTGTCGTGCTTTTTTGGGTCTTGGTGATCCCTGATGCTTCCATTGTGATGACTGAAATTTAGTTTCCGGGTCATATCCGTACACCCATGTCTCATCACCAGTGATGATAGTCTTCATGAAGTCAGAGTCATTGTTAGCACAGTCAAGCAGGTCTTGCGCAATTTCCAGGCGGAGTTGTTTCTGCTGTTCGTCCAGCAACTTGGGAACGAATTTAGCAGACACTCGTCGCATGGCCAAATCTTCCGTTAAAATTGTATGAACTGATCCTGTGCTTATTCCTACTTCTTCAGTGATTTCGTTGATGGTTATACGACGGTCGTCCTCCACTATTCGACGAACAGTTGAAATGAATTCTTCGTTTCTGCTGGTGGATGGCCTGCCTGACCGTGGCTTGCTCTCAACTGAGGTTTGTCCTTGCTTGAAGCGATTATACCACTCCTTTATCTGTGTTATTCCCATGGCTTCATCACCAAAGGCTTGCTGAATCTTCTGGATAGTTTGCACTTGTGTATCCCCAAGCTTGTAGCAGAACTTAATGCAGTAGCGCTGCTCGATGCGCTCCGACATGTTGTGTAAGGCCGATAATCCGACGAGCTTGTGCTGGACGTCTGCACTCTAGCCCTCATAGGCGGGTACTGCCACGCACTAAAGCTTTTAAAATTTACACGCATGCGCAGTAAGAGTGCTGTCAACTCCCACAAAACGAAGTTGCTGATTGGTGAATTATTTTTCCTTTTATGGGCCAAGGTCGGATACTTTTTGAATGGACCTCGTGTATATATATATATATATATATATATATATATATATATATATATATATATATATATATATATATATATATATATATATATATATATGTATATATATATATATATATATATATATATATATATATATATATATATATATATATATATTTTTGGGCTCAAGCCATGACGTCCTAATGGAAGGTTCCTTTAGTAGCTTCCGAAGGGTATATATGACTACAGTGATATTCCCAGAGAATCAAACCAAAGGTTTCACAGAATTCTAACTTCTGGCGCGAGTACCTTTAAGATTACTCTCAAGGGTATCGTATATCATCAGGGGACGTATTCTTGACACGCCACATGGCAATCTGCACCCCGAATAGCCTTTACGCCTCTAGGCTCTAGGGGAAACGTGGCAGAATAGAAGGGTAACCGCAACAAAGATTACCCTGGTTCCCCTACTACAATCGTATCAAAACCGCGCCAACTCCCTCTGGCGGTCATTCCTTTATCTGTAGCGACTCGCTACGGTGGTGTTCCCTGTCGATCTGACATTTCCGATCGATTTCTGGGAATCCTTATGCTTCTACGGCTTCTTTCTCCATCTAGAAAGTTGAGTACTGATTCTTTACAATATGTAATTTAGTTCCAGCTTCGCAATGAAATTGTGTATTTCTTGTGTGTGGATCTTCGCCGATCGCCGGTGTCGCCATTGCGCTGTCGTTCTTGGTACATGTGCTATTTAGTTAGCAGAACGATATTCCGGTGTAAATAGCTTATTCATTGTTATGAAAGCTATTTAGGCATTATATATTGTAAAGATATCTATAAGCATATTTTTCCCTTTCCGTGGCGATCGTATATGTCAGAGTTTTGGTGATTTAGGTAACCGAAATCTCGTCTTGTCTGGGTTACATAACCTAGACAACATATACTTTCGTAATTTCCCCGGTTACCCTTGTGTATTGGTTATCATTCCTGGAGATCGATATCTCCTGGAATTATATTAACCATCATCAATCTCACTAGAAATTTATGGGTAATCTCTCTTCCCTCTGAGAGTAGCCTTAGGCTACAACTCTCTGCGTTGGCCTTGAATTTCGAATTCAGGCATGACTAGCCTAGAGTTTTCTGTCTCATCCCTTAACGGCCGTCGGCAAGTTTTGGGATTCGATCAGAACCTCAGAGTATTTAGTCTTTGTCGGCAGTTGGTCGGCGGGGTGATTGCATTCCCTTGCCGTCGGAAGTACCGGCATAGGAGGCTAGCCCTCCCTAGACTACACCTGAAGTGGTCGAATGTTACCGCCACCTTCTCCCTGTGGTCTAGTAGACTAGTCCTATGCTCGCCGACCCTAGGCTATAGAGTCGTATACTCTTGTGGCCTAGGATGGCGCCGGCATTGGAACTCTGTTTCTCCCTTGTTGAGAGGAACGGCATGAGCTGCCGTCCCCTTAACTGTATTAGCACCTCCTAAGCTGGAGAATAAATGATTCTCCTGCCGCTTGTGGTCGTGCCGGTACTGAAACGGAGTTTCTTCAAGGTGTGTAGATCCGGCAACATTGCCGGTCCCTCCTATACCTCATATAGGACCCTTTCCCCTCCCCTCTCTGTTCTTTTACGATGGCCGAGTCATTGTCTTTCCTGTGCTGGAGTCCTGCAACCTTACCATTGCAGGTGGGTTGCCGGGGCCCCCCAGAACCCCCCCCCCCCCTCCTCCTCAGTCATCAGCTGTCGGAGACTGCCAACGGCCATGACGGTTGTCGGCAACTGCCGGCTTCCAGCGGCTTTGGCGGCTGTGGATGGGAGGCCCCTTTTGTCACCAAGGTTCTCCAGTTCTCCCTTGAACTGCTAGCCACAGTTTCTGTTGTCGGCGTATTGTTCTGGCCGGCAGTAGACCGGCACAGATAGATACTGACTCAGTAGGTAGTATGCCGACTGTACTCGTGCTGCCGGAGGCTGGCCTACAGTAGTAAGCCGGCAATAGTACTGTGGCTAAATGGAAGTGAACCTTCTTTTCGGAGAAAGGCAGTAAAATTAGACTTTTACATCTTTTATTACTGTATACATATACTGTACAGTAATAGAGAGCCTTCACTCCATGCTTTCTCTCTCTCTCTCTCTCTCTCTCTCTCTCTCTCTCTCTCTCTCTCTCTCTCTCCTTTCTAGCTTGCTAGATGCTCCGACAATAGCTAGCTAATCCGGCAAAAGGCTGGCTGAACTACAGTATATGTCTATACAGGTAATCAGTATAATTGCAGTATAGTATATACAGCAGATGAATAACTATCGTATATATTATACTAGTAGTTATTTCCAATATATCTTGGGTATCCCTGCCCAGATATTTGCTGAACCCAATTCTATATTGATGGATTAATATTTCATAAATATTCTGATTTGAAATCAGTTTCCATTTACCCTGCAATATTGAATTTCGTAAAGGGCTGGTGGTGTGACACCTCTAACTCCTATAGGGGAGAGCCCTTCTCCCTGAGTTTCCCTGATCAAGAAACCTCCTGATTTAATATTGTAAGGGAGGTCACAGCAAATAGATTGGTTGGGATGCATAAGTATATGTCTTTTATTTTCTGCCGGCTGAACTACGGTATAGGTCTATACAGGTAGTCAGTATATTTGCGGTATAGTAAATACGGCAGATGGATAACTAACGTATAGATTATACTAGTTGTTATTTCCAATATATATTGGGTGTCCCTATCTAGATATTTGCTGAACCCAATTCTATATTGATGGAATAATATTTCATCAATATTCTGATTTGAAATCAGTCTCTATTTACCCTGCAATATTAAATTTCGTAAAGGGCCGGTGGTGTGACGCCTCTAACCCCTAAAGGGGAGAGCCCTTATCCCTGAGTTTCCCTGTTCAAGAAACCTCCTGATTTAATATTGTAAGGGAGGTTGCAGTGAATAGATGGGTTGGGATAGACAAATTTATGTCTTTTAATTTCTAATCAATATATCTTGGATGCGAGCTTCTGCTGTTACCGCTCCTATTTCGAAAGAATGACATTCCTTCGATACTCTGATTGTGTATCAATCCTCCTTACCTCACAGCGTTAAGCCTAGAAGGGGACAGTGCATGTACACTTCCTTACACCTAGGTGTTCGAGCCCCCTTTTCTTCAGGGAATTCCCCGGTTGGAGGAATTTCCTTAAGACTGAGGAGAAGTAACAGCATTGGCTCACAAGGGATACACGGGTATGTGTCTCCCACTATTTCTTTTAGCTTTCTGTCCTAAGCTATTTTGTCAAAAGACAACTTTGCAAATTGCCTATCGATGCGATAATCAATTGAATACTCCTTTCTGTTCTCCCTTCCTTACAGGAGGGACACCAGATGATGCATTGCAGTCTCCCGCAGTTATAAAGATGTGCATTTTCACGGACATAATATATGCAGGTTCCCCCAGCAATATTATTTCCAAAATCCCCAATCTGCAGGACAGCAGTCTAGAGCTGTCGAACTGTGGTTGGTTTCGTTTCGAAAGTTACCTCTTAAATGCGGTTCAACTGCGAACCCGTAAAATGCGAGAACTCTACAGGAATTGGACCGAAAACTTCACTTTCTCATTACTAAAAGTGCCGATTTACTGCTCCCTTTAAATGTTTTTAAGATCTAAACCCCCAACCCTGCCTCTCAAGTTGAGGTTGCAGACACTAACGGCATTGGTGAGTCTGAGCGGGACTCGAACCCCCGATTGACAAACACCGGGCAGAGACTCCATATTCAAGCCACACCTTGTAGTGAAATCAACGACAGCAGTCATTGTTTCACTGTCACATCTGACTCCGCCGCCAAGAGCCGGCAGTGTGTGCCCTTGGTCACCACCCAGTCAATAGATGAGTTGGTATACCTTCAATCAACAGCCCGCCGATTCCCAGCGGTCTGCCGACAGCCCGAGGAGTCTCCTCTGGTTCAGAGATCCGCTGACTATGCGTATAGTTTTCACCACTACCCAGTCACATTGAATACTGGCTAGGATGGTGTGACGTCTGTCAGCGACCCGCTGACAGCCGACAAATCACTGATATGTCGAAGACCTGCTAGCCATATCGGTACTGAAGTACTGTGCCAATTAACTTACCCCCAAGCACTAGCCTTGATGGTAACCGGCCAGTTGTATAGGGGTATACAATACCCTGTACACCTGCAGTTTAGGACCATATCGCAGACAGAAATCCTTGGTACATAACCATACAATAGAATGGTTTTCCAGTACGTTGTGCTTCTAAGCACAACCCCTTGCTGAGACCTACCTGATTTGGGGGATCCACTTCCCCCCCCCCCCCCTTCTTCCTTACACTGATGCTTCATCAGCCTCTTGATTCTCATTATTAATTCCCCGGATGTAGGGCGCTACTCTAGCCTTATGGACTAGAATCTTCCATCGGCATCTTCTTGAAAGGGGATGCCCTAGAATCAATAATTAGGAAGACCGCAGCAGTTGGCTGGAAGGATTTACACGTCTGTGTCTCTCCTCTTTCCAGCGTACTTATCCTAAGCTTTATGCAATAGAAAGGAATCTTCTATTACAGTGAAACACTGAAAAGCTGATATAGGCGAACAGTCAGGTATGGCCTGAAAGGAGAACGGAAGGGTTTCTTAGTTCTCCCTAGGATGTTAAACTGCATCCTACAGTTACAATGACCGTTGTTCCACAGACAGTCAGATTTATACACCTTCGGATCAAGCGAAGCAAACAGACGCTTCTGGTAGGAGGGAAGTTCCTCCTGGATCGCCGGACCTTTGATCACTGGAGTCCAAGGCCTGACCAAGATGAGACTAGAATGGAAATGGACATACCTCCACCATCCTTTCCTCAACTCTTCTTATATTCAAATTCCCCCTAGAAGAGTATACCTTAAAGCTCTAGAGCATACTAGCGGTGAGGAAAGTAGAGTCCATCGATTTCCAATGAAGGCAGTTTAGTGTTCACATGAAAGACTCAAGAAATCTCTGAGTCATTCTGGACTTGGCGCCACGCAACAAGTTCCAATAGAACAGCAAGTTCAGAATGATAATCCTTCTGAACATAAGGACCCTATTCAGTAAAGGGTGTTGACAATCTAGCCAGCCCTGGAAGATGTCTATCAGCAACTTCCAGTCAGTCACCCCCTCCCCTCCTACCTAGGATCCAAGTTATGGAAGATAACGTAGATCCTGGACGAGATTCTCGTTGGACTAGTTTCAGTCCTAGGATTCTTACGGAATTAGCAGACAGTCAAGCGAAACCAAGCCTAGAAAGAGTTCAGGCAACGATGGCCCTGGACGACAGGCTGGGGTGGGCAGCACCCGAAATTACTGTCTATGAGCATCCATGGAGATGATCCAGCCCTGGAACATTGAGGATGCAAATAATAGAATCTCGATTCTCTCCAGCTCAGGGGCTTCAATGTTTTAAAAAATCATTGAAACCTGTAGTCACCCTAACGCCCCCTTTTCCCCTGGGGATGTAAAAGGAGATCGCAAGGTCTGTCAAGAGACTATGGTAATCAGTCAGGATTCCATAACGCTAACAGGGAGGAGTTTCGAACTCTCTCCAGTTCACGATGATGACAGACCCAGTGCTACGTGCACAACTATAAGATGCGCTAAGAGGCTGGAGAAGATACGCATCAAACGCTCGAAGAGATCTAATAGGACCAATGATGGTCATTCCCTCTCCGCTTACCCTACAATGACCAAAGGCCACGGACCCGTAGGCCATTTTAGCTCTGTAATGGGTGGATAAACTCTCTCCACACAGATCGGACCTCCTCAGGTTGATCTGGAGCATCGAAGCGATAATGAGGCGTCAAAACTGTCGAGGATAAGGGACGTCTCATTTCATTAGGGAATGCTAGCCATCCTTTCCTTAAGGGAATGGCGCCTATCAGCAGCTCGTTTATATATGATTCGCAAGGTGACAGCGGATGCTCTTCTTGGGTTCCACCCAATAGAGTTGGAATGGTACACGGACGCAGACCCATTCCCTCCTAGAAAGGGACAAGTCCCCGAGCTGCAGATTGTTCTCTTCATCATGAGCGTTATCAAGATACTATCTCGTTATTTAGTCCCATACGAGGACCCTCTAATGGAGGTAACAGACATCATGTCTCTACATTAGAAGTGATGGACTTAGAATTCCTATTCAGCCCATCAAAATTTCCTCCAGAAGGCCCTCTACATGCTGAGACCCTTCCAAGGAAGAGGGGCTCTATTGGCTCCCAGAAAGCCCAAGAACATCCCGTTCCCTGTAATGAAGGAACTGAGGCTGAGGCTAGTCCTAGTTATGCACCTAGGATTATCCAGGAGGTTCAGAAGTTTTCTGCCTTCTATTTATCACAGTACACCTGATCCCTTCATTTTACGAATTCCTTGCCCTTAACGGTTAGGAAAAAGACTGGGATCTTAAGGGCAAAATAGAATTCCTAGAAGAATACAAGTCTAGTCAACGAGAAGACAATACGAGTCTTCTTGGGAAAGTAAATTGTTTTGTAAAGCAAAAGGGCCCGAAAACAATCTCATGATCTTCTGCCTGTCCTTCTCTGTCCACCCCTATATTCAGGGTCTGGCGGCCGACAGCACGTTGGCCTTTGAGGAAGGAGGCAGTGTA
>NC_090748.1:76484013-76486513 GCF_036898095.1 Palaemon carinicauda | reverse complement strand
AATTCGGTATTAAATGCATTTCGTGGGTGATATTTACATTAATTAAAATCACGTGTGCTTGTGATATATGTTCATTAAAATAACCACGTGTTGCAAACTCACGATTCAGCTATCATGGTGGAGATGGGTCTATTTCAAGTCTATGAACAGAATCCTGAATTCGACAGGAATATGTAGGGGGGCTTGTCATAAACTTTTAGTCTCTCTTGATAGCTGAGTCGGTAGGGTCCCTGCCAAGCATAGTTTCTAGCTGTACAGGTGGTGGTTCGAATCACCACCCGGCCAGAAGCTGTTACCATAAAATGAATTCCAAGTGGATATGTATTTCCCAAGATAGAATTCGGTATTAAATGCATTTCGTGGGTGATATTTACATTAATTAAAATCACGTGTGCTTGTGATATATGTTTATTAAAATAACCACGTGTTGCAAACTCACGATTCAGCTATCATGGTGGAGATGGGTCTATTTCAAGTCTATGAACAGAATCCTGAATTCGACAGGAATATGTAGGGGGACTTGTCATAAACTTTTAGTCTCTCTTGATAGCTGAGTCGGTAGGGTCCCTGCCAAGCATAGTTTCTAGCCGTACAGGTGGTGGTTCGAATCACCACCCGGCCAGAAGCTGTTACCATAAAATGAATTCCAAGGGGATATGTATTTCCCAAGATAGAATTCGGTATTAAATGCATTTCGTGGGTGATATTTACATTAATTAAAATCACGTGTGCTTGTGATATATGTTCATTAAAATAACCACGTGTTGCAAACTCACGATTCAGCTATCATGGTGGAGATGGGTCTATTTCAAGTCTATGAACAGAATCCTGAATTCGACAGGAATATGTAGGGGGACTTGTCATAAACTTTTAGTCTCTCTTGATAGCTGAGTCGGTAGGGTCCCTGCCAAGCATAGTTTCTAGCCGTACAGGTGGTGGTTCGAATCACCACCCGGCCAGAAGCTGTTACCATAAAATGAATTCCAAGTGGATATGTATTTCCCAAGATAGAATTCGGTATTAAATGCATTTCGTGGGTGATATTTACATTAATTAAAATCACGTGTGCTTGTGATATATGTTCATTAAAATAACCACGTGTTGCAAACTCACGATTCAGCTATCATGGTGGAGATGGGTCTATTTCAAGTCTATGAACAGAATCCTGAATTCGACAGGAATATGTAGGGGGACTTGTCATAAACTTTTAGTCTCTCTTGATAGCTGAGTCGGTAGGGTCCCTGCCAAGCATAGTTTCTAGCCGTACAGGTGGTGGTTCGAATCACCACCCGGCCAGAAGCTGTTACCATAAAATGAATTCCAAGTGGATATGTATTTCCCAAGATAGAATTCGGTATTAAATGCATTTCGTGGGTGATATTTACATTAATTAAAATCACGTGTGCTTGTGATATATGTTCATTAAAATAACCACGTGTTGCAAACTCACGATTCAGCTATCATGGTGGAGATGGGTCTATTTCAAGTCTATGAACAGAATCCTGAATTCGACAGGAATATGTAGGGGGACTTGTCATAAACTTTTAGTCTCTCTTGATAGCTGAGTCGGTAGGGTCCCTGCCAAGCATAGTTTCTAGCCGTACAGGTGGTGGTTCGAATCACCACCCGGCCAGAAGCTGTTACCATAAAATGAATTCCAAGTGGATATGTATTTCCCAAGATAGAATTCGGTATTAAATGCATTTCGTGGGTGATATTTACATTAATTAAAATCACGTGTGCTTGTGATATATGTTCATTAAAATAACCACGTGTTGCAAACTCACGATTCAGCTATCATGGTGGAGATGGGTCTATTTCAAGTCTATGAACAGAATCCTGAATTCGACAGGAATATGTAGGGGGACTTGTCATAAACTTTTAGTCTCTCTTGATAGCTGAGTCGGTAGGGTCCCTGCCAAGCATAGTTTCTAGCCGTACAGGTGGTGGTTCGAATCATCACCCGGCCAGAAGCTGTTACCATAAAATGAATTCCAAGTGGATATGTATTTCCCAAGATAGAATTCGGTATTAAATGCATTTCGTGGGTGATATTTACATTAATTAAAATCACGTGTGCTTGTGATATATGTTCATTAAAATAACCACGTGTTGCAAACTCACGATTCAGCTATCATGGTGGAGATGGGTCTATTTCAAGTCTATGAACAGAATCCTGAATTCGACAGGAATATGTAGGGGGACTTGTCATAAACTTTTAGTCTCTCTTGATAGCTGAGTCGGTAGGGTCCCTGCCAAGCATAGTTTCTAGCCGTACAGGTGGTGGTTCGAATCACCACCCGGCCAGAAGCTGTTACCATAAAATGAATTCCAAGTGGATATGTATTTCCCAAGATAGAATTCGGTATTAAATGCATTTCGTGGGTGATATTTACATTAATTAAAATCACGTGTGCTTGTGATATATGTTCATTAAAATAACCACGTGTTGCAAACTCACGATTCAGCTATCATGGTGGAGATGGGTCTATTTCAAGTC
>NC_090748.1:76434013-76476513 GCF_036898095.1 Palaemon carinicauda | reverse complement strand
GTACAGTGTTCATGTTATCTCTGTATATTATTCTAGATATTATAATGTAAGATGAATGAGAGATGCAGTCTAGTAGATTCTAATGATGTGCTATTGTATCCAAATAGGCTTATGATGGTAGATTATTGGAAATTTATCATATCTGGTATCCTAATGGAATACAGGTATGCTAGCGATTGTTGTTTTTTGTAAGAACTGCCTATTACTGTATCAAAAATATCCTTTTTTTATCCCTCACTCTTATCTTGGTATCTGGGTTTCCTTACTAATGAATTATTATTTTACCTTTTAAGGCGCCACCTGTCGTACACGAGTGGTTCTTCAGATTCCTATCCGATTGATGATGCAGATAACAGTGATGTCTTTCTTTCCTCCCCCATTCGTCCCCGAACTCCAACACCAACAAACGTATCAGATACAGAAACAGAAACAATGACTATAACAAACCAGAGGTAAATATTTAGAATTTTATTTCATTGTTTTTTGGAACTAGAAAATGAATGAATAGTAATGGTAAATATTTTTTTGTTTTAACCATATATATTCTTGAGATAACCTGTAATACTGCTGTTTACATTTGTGATGGGTTTTACTTTAATTTGATTTACTTTTTTTTTTCAAGAAATATATCTTAGTTGATCCAATTTCACATATTTCCTATTTCAATATTATACATCTGAAACTGTAATTTTGTTAGATATTTGCATTATTGAAATCTGATTTGTTTTGAGAGTATTCACCATCATTATAAAATTATACATACAAATCCAGTTTTGTTTTATCTGGTTATTAAATGGCCAGTTACAAAAATGGTGAGTTAAAGGGGAATAATATGATATGTATGTTTATATGATTACAAACCCATTACTTAACCCATAGTTTCTATAAATGCATATTTTGATATTTGATTATGAATTGTGCATATGTCATTCCACATGAAGAAATAGCATCTTAAGTGGCTCTGGCAGGTTGACACCTTTGTCATTTGATTGGATTACTCTTTATGTATATTTTAACTGTTACAAAATTTCCAGAACAACTCACTACCCATTGCATATAGTTGGATAATTAACACACTAAGTATAGCCTAAATATTGTTTTTACTTGGTTTTTATCACAATATAAGTAGTTTATAATTAAATGAATACATATCAGTAAGTGTTCTGTACATATACACACATGTACACAATATACTGGACACGGTAATGCTACAGTACATTATGTAACACTACAGTACAGTAATCGCTGCCCTGACGGTAACTGTAATTTTATTCATTAGTCACCATACACTTACAGTATAACAACAAAACATTTATCTACTACTGTAATACTGTATAACACTCGCTGATGCAGTAGTATATATTACTGTAATTTATGTATAGTACTATAACTACAGTAAAGCTTAACTGTACTGTAAGTGTTCGCTGTTTTCGTTTTGGACGACTAGACTCGCCGCACACATAACCTACATTTACAATGAACAGTACTATACATGACAGTAATTCTGTACTATACAATATGTATACAATTCAAGATTAACTAAGTGTACATATTTTATACAATGACCACTAATCCTTTTCATAAGAAGTTCTACGTAGTCTTGAAGCATGATGCAACTCCTGATGCGTCAGCGTCGTTTCTTGAGCAGTATTGTAAGAAATTTCATATCACAGTATATTACTCCGTAAATATAAACAATGTCCAGGGGTACAGTATGTGCTATTGTATACAGATACATCACTTTTTTACATGAAAACATGATTCTGCTAAAAAAGATACACACTTGAAGAGACTGACGTGCAGGGTTGCCATTTCTGATGTTGAATATGCACTACATGACCTTCTAAAATATGCTAGAAAAGCGCTAAATAATTTTTTGATAAAGCTAAAATTATTTCGATAAGTCAAATTAGGAAGAAAGACTCTGGAAGGCAACCATTTTATCATATATAATATCAGTGGGTAAAGGACCATACAGTATTTCGAGATGGCGTAAAATAGCAAAACCATACCAGATAGTAAAAACGACCTAAATTATCCAGAAATGCTCCAGGTCTAGCATGAAAGGCAATGTAATGGCAACACTAGTGATGAGTCAAAGTGAGATGGGAGAGGAGAGGGAAGTAGTGTGAAGTAAGCTCAGTGCAAAGCAGCGTGCGCTATTTGAAATTGTCGTACCGCAAGATTTTTTATCGTGAATATTTTATTTCTTACCTAATTGGTAATACAGTTCTCTGTGTCGCAATTAAGTGAAATCGCGAAAAATAAGCTCGTGTAGAGCAGGAACTGACTGTAGTCTTTTTGTAAAACCTTTGCGTAGTTTTGTTTGTAGTCAGCAATTTACGTCATTGCAATAATGTATAGGTATTTATGAACCAACCTTGATGTTCATTTTGCTGCTTCTCCACCAGATCAGTTTAACCTGTTAGCATCCCCCTGGATGTCCGTGCTCCTTTCGTAGCGTCACGCTATTCACTGTTAAAGTATTTTTAGGAGTTTTCTTTATCTTCAATTATGAATTTCCCACCATATCCACAACAAATGCAAAGGAATATGTTTAATATCTTTATAAAAAGGATCCACTCCCAAATTTTTACAATTTCAAAGTGCACCTACATAAGTGAGCCCCTAAAGAATAATGTATCTTTTCGGTGTGTTAATGCAAGTTTTAGAATTTCTCTAATATTTATCATATTTCATTTGCGGAAGATAAATAATCAATATTCAATTATTCTCTCAGTAGGACCATATCATACCTTTGTATTCAATAGGTTACTTATACCAACTCTGTCAGTCTATAGCCTTCTCTAATTTCATAAAGTCTATTTTTTAATTTCAAAAGTATTACCAAGAAATGTCATAATGCGTACACGTACAGTACATGTCTTGTTCTTAAGTGATGATACGGTGTACTTTTATTTTTGGAAAAATTGACACGCTAAAAGCAACATCTGGTAATTACAGCTGCTTAGGCCCCTAAAAGCAACATCTGGCAATTACAACTGCTTGGGCTGCAAGTTTCCGAAAAGTGGCTTGATTTAAAGGGACATGCAATCTTTAATTATCATAGTGGCTTACTTGTAATTTCAGACTGATGTGTTTTTATTGAAAAAGATAGTTAAAAGGGAAAAACTAAAATGATACAAATGCTTTATTAATTATATGTTGTTTCAATTGTCAAGCACTTAGAAATTTAATCTCAATAACAGGTCTACTGATCTGAAAATTTTATTTTAGGCATGAGCTTATTTGACATGCATATGATAGTTATTGATGAAAATATACTGTCATTTAATCGACTCATAAAGGATCAAAGGAATAAAAACACGATAATTCACTTAACAATGATCTGGTTATCCTGCTCTTGAGTAGTACTGTACACTGGGGTCGTCCTTTTCTAAGCCGATTCTTGAGGTTTTCTTTGAAACGTTTGATCCACTTGAATACTGTTATCTGACTTATGTTTGATTTATGGCTAATTTCAATGGGGAGGATATAGCTACTGAAGTTTCATGTCTTTCAGCTCTAGAATTTATTTGATGTTACCCAAGATGCTCTATCATCTCACTGTCAGCTAAGCGAGAAGTAGGCTAATTACTGAATATCACCATCTGTCAACTGATAAGTTGCAGCAATGTTTCACGGCTTCTCTTCAGGCATGCCAACCTTTCAGTCAAGGAGGAGAATTTTCTTGCGTTATTATTGTTTAGGAAGTTTGTGTGATTGGCAGTCCTGACTTTATCATTCACAATTCAGAATTTTTTTTTTATTTCATGGCATAAAATAAAAAATTACGAAGATTTTACTAGTGAAGATTTTTTTTACATTTTATATTAGATATTTATTCCGTCATTAGTACAAAACAACGCTATTTATAGGGGATATTATTTTCGCCAAAGCTGAAAATCGAGCCCTAAGACTTTTAGCGAGAAATAACCATCCACCCGCTAGTTAGTGGGGGGTCATTAGTTTGTTGCCCCTCTCGCTCACACACCCGGGCTGAGTAATCACTTTTGCTTTGGCTCAGTGGATAATGGATGTTGCCGCTCTCCTCCTCCCTTTTTTACTTAACTTTACTGATTTGATAGCTTTTTGAGCTTTTTCTTTTCAGGGTGTTTGTGCTTTGTCCTTGACCGGCCTTATGCGGACTTATCCAGGACCTGAGGGCCGGTCCTGTGGGACTTCCATGTCCTCTGTTGATAAGGAACCACATTCATTGTATCCGTCCTGCCGAGGGTGGCATTGTGATCAGGATAACATTTGCCCTGAATGCTGGGAGTGGTCTGCCTCCCAGTGTAAGAGGTTTGGGTACTGGCAAAAGAAGTCCCAGAGAGACTCTTCGCCTTCGGGGTCCTCCTCAAAGTCGAAGAAGCCTAGAACATCTTCTTTGACCCCTCGATCTCTTCTCAAAGCTCCTGCTCGATCGGTCTCCCTCGGGGAATGATTGAATAGAAGAGTAGACCGGTTTACACCAGGTCAACGTCAGATTTCAAGGGACTGGACTGTTTCCCCCTAGAGAAACAGTTCTGCCCCTCCCCTTGAACAGAGCCTTCTCTTTTTCTGATGTGTTACAGGTTTGGCCTTCGCTGGGTATGACTAAATCCCTGTCGAAGGAGGCGTTGCTGGAACTCCTTAAACTTGGTGCTGAGAGGAAGCATACACCGGCTTTCCCGGAGGTGGAGCCCTTGTCACCATCGAGTGTGGTACAGCGTCATCCCAGCGTGTTGTCTACCTTGACCAACGAAAGGTCCCACCCTGAGCCTTCATCTGCTGCTGCTGCTGTCACCAAAGACTGTGCTCCCACCCCCCATGCTGAGCCAACTCTTCCGTCAGGGGTAGAGCAAAGTCTGAGGCAGGTCTCTGCAGGTGGAGATCTCTCATGTCCCAGAGAAGGTCCCCCTAGAGACATCGTTCCTGAGAACTTCCAGACGCCATTATGCCTCTCTTCTGACACCTCTCCTTGTGGAGCAGGTCTCATCTGCAGAAAAAATTTTCCGCTGCCAACGAGGTCCCAGAGCGCGTAA
Source organism: Palaemon carinicauda (assembly GCF_036898095.1). Taxonomy (NCBI): domain Eukaryota; kingdom Metazoa; phylum Arthropoda; class Malacostraca; order Decapoda; family Palaemonidae; genus Palaemon; species Palaemon carinicauda. The sequence goes on along the minus strand of NC_090748.1, from coordinate 76,471,489 downwards.
TCCTCCTCGATGCTATAGACATACTCCTCCTGCTCCTGTCAGGAGATGTCTCTTCAGTTCCTCTAATAGACCAGCGATCTTATCTCTCACCCACAAGAAGTTCGCCTTCAGAGTCTCGTCATTCATTTACTGCTTATCACTCGTCACCTTGAGATTGTCCTTCTTCTTTTAGAGATTGTCATTTGTCACCTTGTGACTATCACTCCTCACATTTTCCCTCGCCATCGCGAGATCATCATCGACAGTCTTGCCATCAGCATAAGTGTTCTCACCTCTCGCATGCTTCTCTGGACTCTCCTTTGACCTGCTGTTCGCCAGCCTTGCAGCATTCACCAGTCACTCGTCACTAGCCAGCTGTTCGTGGTTCGTCAGCTGCTCGTCATTCTCCAGTCACTCATCACTCGCCAGCTGTTTATAGTTCACCAGCTGCTCATCGTTCGCCAGCTGCTCGTCGTTCGCCAGCTGCTCGTTGTTCGCCAGTTCACAGGCGTTCACTCTAATGCCATTTGCAGACCTCTTGGCGCTCATCTCCTCACCGTGCAACTCATCCTTGCCGTTCTCCAGCTCCTCATCATTCGCTGAATTGGTTTGCGGACTGTGGCCAGATGTAGCACGCAGACTGCCTAATGTTTGAATGCCGACCACACTCCATTTCACTACACAAAAAGAGAAAATGGTGAAATACCCAGAAATCTGGGCAAAAGGTAAACAGATAAGAGAATAGGGCACTGGACACCACCCCTCGATTTTATGCTGGGCAAGGGGACCTAGCTAGAACCTCAGTTGCTGAATATTATTCTAGTTATACCATCTTACTTATTATTGGTACATTGTAAAAGCAAGGCTTTTTAGGAAAAATACCAAATCTTTAAAATTGTTTTATTTATAATTATGTTATTTTACAGTTGTTTAGTTGTTTTAGAAATTTAGTTAGCTCATGTCCATTATCACTCAAAATTCACTTTTGTTTTCTTAGCAGGTGGCTGGCGACGGGTCCCTACATCCAATAGGGCTTTTGAATATCAAGTAGATTTATAACAAAACCTGAACTGTAGTATAAGGAAGAGATGTGACCTGAATACTGAGATCCTTGTTTCCTGTGGATAATTAATGTTATTTACTGGACGTACCCAAACCTACATGTCTGATGTGGTGCCATTGACTTAGGTTAACAACAGTGTCAGATCAAGAAAGGGCATAGTGCAGTTAATGATCCCGACAGGAAATCCTCACTTGATAGGGGTAGAAAATAGTCCCATAGTAGGGTGATATCCTTTATGATTGAAAGTGTTTACCTGCTGATTGTATTCTTGTATCAATTCAAGCTGCACTTTATAAAATACAATTAAAAGTACAATTATCTTTGACCGCCATGTAAAGCATTATGCATGCACTTGAATTTTCATATTGAAAGAAACTCCCAAGTGTGAGTAAATTTTATGGGACTGAATATTATTGTGAATTGGCTTGGCTGTGATGAAATGATACTCGTGAAGAATCTGTTTATTCTTCCAGTAATAAAAAGTTACTCACTTACCTGCCTTCAGTCAGAAGTTAGACCTTCTACATAGAACGTGGTTCGCATCCTTCAGTCTCTGAAAGGTGCTCCCTACAAAACATTACACCAGGCAATAGATTGCCACCTCACTTTGAAGACTGCATGGTCTCTCCTATGACATCACCCATTCAAGGGGTTGGGCGGAGGTAATTCTTGACTTTGTTTATGAGTATAGCTAAGAATCAAAATCCTGGAGTAGCGGATCCTAGATTATGGCCCTTCCGGATTGGGAGTCTTCGTACTCTAACTGATAATCCTGATCATATGTTGCTATGCCCAGTAAGGAGTTTGAGGTGTTACCTCAAAAGAACAATAGCAGCTTGCCCCTGAATGTCAGCACTTTTCATCAATATAGGGAAGTTAAGAGGAGGGTCTCAAAGAACACTACTTGGATTCAAAGGGTCATTGACGTGTGGAAGCATCAGTCGACCTTCACCGCCCACTACCTGCAAGATGTGACTCACAGGAACATGGAGATATTCTCTATTGGTCCTATCCTGGCTGTACAACAAGTGGTTTAAACACCTCAGGCTCCTTGATGCACAAGTACCAGAGGGTTGATGGCAAAGGTTACCTGGGATTAGTCTGGGATGAATGCGTAAGAATGACTGGCTCTTTCTTTCTTTCATCTTCCCCTCTCTTGGGGAATCAACATCCTGTTTCCTCTGCAAAGCTGGCCTCACCTAGCAACAGGTAAAACTATTTTCCTTGTGTAACCTGGTATTAAAATAGTACTTGTTGCATCCCCATACTCCTAGCAAAGGGGGATTGGGTAATGTCTGTGGTACCCTTGGAAGATTCCGACGACTAAGAACTCTTGCCTAGATAGTCACATTGCTAGTATCACAAGCAAGTAGCACAAGCAAGTAGCTTGCGTAGACCGCTGGCTTTACATAGCACAGTTTTAGCAAGGTGTAAGGTTTCTTCTAGTTATGTGCAGAGCACGTTTGGGTTAAACCCCGGGTCAATGCCAAGGAGCCAATTACATGAACTTCCACCCTCCTAAGGGGTGCATTGGTTTATATTTGTGATGGAATAAATGACAAATTAGGAGGGAATTTGTTTTTTTCCTAACGAGACAAACCTGTAGCTATTTATACAGATTGGCCCGCCAGCACCTACCCTCCTAGTAGTCTTGCCTCTAAGCAAAAGTGGTTACTCAGCTCAGGTGTGTGAGTGAACAGGATAGCAAACACTCCCCTCGGTCCCCCCTACCTAGCGGGTGGGTGGGTAACCCTCGCTAAAAGTCTTATGGCTCATCTTTCAGTTTTCCGAAAGTAATATCCCCTATAAATAGCTACAGGTTTGTATCGTTAAGAAAAATTCAAATACCAACTATTTTCAAATTTGTCATATTCTTGATATATGTACTGATTTGCTCTTATAATTTAAAAGGTTTATAAAAGTATAGAAATGATTCTTTTCACTTGTGAATGATAATTAAAGTACAGTGTCATCACTTGTGAACATGATTGTACTACTTCCTAACTTGGTGATCTCACGCCCAAAGGAAATGACATCAGAAAAGTTTAGGATGCATTGCCTCCCCTCAAGTACCTGTAGTTGAAGTATTAGTAACAGCAAAAGCATTTGTCATAGTTGAGAAGTCTTCTCAATCTCCTTTGCTTTAATACACACAGTGAATATCTTTTTTTCAATATTAAACTTACCCGATGATCATATAGCTGTCAGCTCTGCTGCCCGACAGAAAAAACCTACGGGCGGAATACGCCAGCGATCGCTATACTGGTGGGGGTGTACATCAACAGCGCCATCTGTCAAGTAGGTACTCAAGTACTCGATGTCAACAAAGAACCAATTTTCCCTCTGTCGTGCCACTGGCAAGACCTACTAAATACGCCGTCCCTAACTGGATTTATTTTCACAACGATTTGGTGAAGTACACTATTCCAGTTTTGAGCTTTCGCTATGCAGGGGTTTTTTCTTCATTTCAAAACTTGAACTCGTTTTGGATAGATTTAATTATGGTGACGAAGAGAGTATGGACTCTCTTTCACTTTTAAATGGCCGACCCTTCCCTTAGACGGAAGTGTGTTTAGGTTTTTGGTAATTTTGCTTAACACGTTATAGATCCATTTATTTTATATCTCTCCGCCTTTTTAGGCCTCTTCGGTTAACTTTCCAATTATTATAAACTTATAAATTTTTTATGTTTGTTTATATGCGACCTTTCCTAATAGTAGGCGGTCCTAACTTGGAACCGAAGTTAATTAACATTGAGCCCGTTATATCGTATTTAACCTTTAAAGAAGTTAATACTTTTTTAATTTTAATGTTTTATGGAAGAATTTCTTTGATAGTCTCGTACTGTTTTCAAAGATGACCTAACGTTTAGTTTTTAGTCTCCGCAGTTGTTGACGTTCAGAACGTTCAACTTGCGCTCTATCGTTACGATAGAGAGAGAGTGTATCACGGTTTCACTTTGCAGTAAGAGTAAACCGATTCTAGCGTTTCGTTCATTCTTTCTTAGCTTAAATGGTTTAAATTCTAAATAAAGGAACTTTTTATTTGGGAAACCTTTCAGTTTTTTCCTTTAGCAAATAACATGTTTTAACGATATATAATTGGGCTCTTCTCTCAGGTGCTAAATCAAGAGAGAAGAGAGAGAGAGATAGAGACGGAGGGAGAGAGAGGAGAATAAACGTTTCGTTCAAGCGGGTAACGTTGTTCTCGTTTTTTACTCTTCTCCCTAGTCGCTGTAGGGGAAGAAGGTAAAACGTTTCTAGGGTTTTATTCTTGTTCCCAGGCTTTATGCGGTGAGAGATTGTAAACGTAGTTTATTTGATCTAGTGTTTAGTCTCTTTTCCAGCCACTGAATTCTTTATCTTTATTTATGTTTTTCTGTTGCATTGTAAAACTGTTTTCGCAATTACTACCTTTTAATGAAGGATAGGATTGCGTGTTTCAGGTAGAAATCAGTTAAAGTTTCGATTTCAGTGAAATAAGTGCAAACAGAAAATCAAAAGTGATAAAGTGATATGCGCAAAGTGTTACAGTGTTGCGTCCGAGGGTTCGTCTGTTCGTGCCAGTTGTTCACCTAGTCCGGGACCTCTTACAAGCTCCCAAGCCCAGGGGAGAAGTAATGTCGAACGACTTATGGGTTCCACAGGCCTTGATCGACGAACAGACGTTTTTCCCTCCGTGGTTTCGGGCGTATCTACACACGTTTGCCGACGTGAGATCGCCCCACCCACACAAAGACGAGAGAGCCCATTTATTCCTCGTCTGCGGAAGAGGTTTCTCGTAAGAAACCATGGACCAAATCTTGCAGCTTTTAAGTGCAAGTCGGTCCCTTCCGCGCAAGTCCAACGGCCTAGGTGTAGCCACTGGGTCAGTTCGGACTCGCTGCAGTCATCCGACGACTGCACACCTCCCAAGAGAGGCAAGGTGGTACCGCAACAGGCAGTAACTCCGTCTGTTGCCGCACCAGCTGTTTTAGACCCTCAGTCACAACGGACAGTAGCTCCGTCTGTTGCCGTTTTTTGTAGGCCCTAAGTGGTCTTTACTGCAGTCTATGCAGACTCAGTTAGCTGCGGTTATGCAGGAGTTTCGTGCGGAGAAGGTTGACACTGCTCTCGTTAGCCTACAACCTACCACTGTTGTGCGCCCAGCTCACGCTGAGGCTGCCTGCTCCTACACTCCGGTTGCGGAGAGCTCCACCTCCGATGCGCAATCGACCCTGCCAGACGCATGTTAACGTTAGCCGACGTGCGGCTCCCTCCGTTAACATGCGTGAGCTACCGCATCAGCAGTGGGAAGGTGGAGTCAAGCTGCCGTGTTTTGACGCGATGCGTTAGTTTCCGCAACCCACGGCAGTCCCCACCACGCACCACCACTCCGCTTTGGTTGTTGCCTGCTCCCACACTCCGACTGCGGAGAAGGTTGACGATGCACCCGTTTGCCTACAACCTGCCACGGTTGTGCGCCCAGCATGGCTGCCTGCTCCCACACTCTTGTTGTGAGAGCTCCTCCACCCATGCGCAGTCGACCCTGCCAGACGCATGCTGACTCCCACAGACACACGGAGCACTCCGTTGCCGTGCGTGAGCTACCACAAGCTGCCGTGTTTTGACACGGTGTGTCAGCCTCCGCAACCCACTGTGGTTACCGCCACTCGCCCGCAGCAGACTAGTCAGTCAGGAGTTGAGGCTTCCCCACACAGCTTTGGTTGTTGCCAGCTCACAGACTGTCAAGCAGTTACTTGACGTTGCCTTCTGGTCTGCTACTAATGCACCAGTGCTGTATGTCCTCACGCACCTGTTGTGGTTGACAGTTCAGTTTTTGACAGTTCACAGACTGTCAAGCAGTTACATAACGTTGCCTTCTGGTCTGCTGCTTTTGCACCAGTGAGACCCTCACTGAGATAACCTAGCTTTTCTCGGACATGGTTCCTGTAGATGAGAAAGTGCTGTTCTCCCTCCTTCTGATATTCCTTTGAGGACTCTGTCATTTGGAGAGGAGCCTTAAGCTGCTTAGCCTCCTATGGACTTTAATTAAAGCATAACAAGGCTTCCAGGGATGGTAAATGGTTCCGCTTCAGTCGCTAACCCCGTCTGTTGCCACACCTGCTCCCATAGACCCTAATGGGCTTTGTTGCAAGACATGCAGTCCAAGCTTGTGTCCTTGATAGAGGATTTTTTTTACGGAGAAGAACCTTCTAGCCAACAACCTTCCTACCGGTTGGTTGTACGCCCTGTTGACGCTGAGGTATCCTACTCACGTCCGCCAGTTGAGATGGTTCCTCCACCGGTGCGACCCAGTGTGGGTTGCCAGTCGCACGTTGACGTTAAGCGACTCTCGGAGGTGGTTGTGGACGTTCAGTGTGTCTCTAGGAAGACGTTCAACAACCAGCAGAGGTGACTTGTTGTGACGCAGTGCGGCAACCTCAGCAACCCTGTAGGGGGTTGACTGCACAACCCAGACAGTCTAGACAGTTTCGGGTTGACGCTGTACTTCCTCGCGTCCCCATGGTTGACAGTTCACAGACTGTGCAGCAGTACCATGATCTTGTGTCCGGCTCCGTCACGCATCCACCAGTGCGACCGGATTCAGCGAGTCAGACGTTGCCCACTCCGTTGCCGTTTCCTCATCAGTTTCGGATGAGGAACCCTCTGATGAGGACATTGCTGAACTAGACGATCAACCCCCAGCCCTGCTATCCATCCAGAAGATGCTGAAGAAGGAACACTGCCCTGTCAGGCTGTGGATGAGTCTGGTTAGGACACTGTCATCCGTGGTTCAATTTGTGTCACTTGGAAGACTACACCTCCGTCCTCTTCTGTATCATCTAGCTTTTCACTGGAAAAGGACAAGACGCTAGAAGCGGTCTCGATCCCGGTTTCCGGAAAGATAAAGTCTGGTCTTACTTGGTGAAAGGACTTTATCAACCTTTGAAAGGGTCTTCCCCTGACTGTTCAGACTCCCAACCACGTTCTCTTCTCGGACGCATCGGACGTAGGCTGGGGTGCGACATTAGGCGGTAGGGAATGCTCGGGATTATGGAACTCGAGTCAAAGGACAATGCATTTCAACTGCAAGAAGCTTCTGGCAGTACGTCTGACCTGGAAAAGCTTCAGGTCTCTCCTTCAAGGCAAAGTGGTGGAGGTGAACACGGTCAACACCCTGCTTTGACGTACATCTCCAAGCAAGGAGGGACCTACTCTCTGACATGGTACGAGTTCGCAAGAGACCTCCTCTCCTGTTCAACAGGTCTAGACTTTTCACTAGTAACGTGGTTCATCCAAGGCAACTTGAATGTCATAGCAGATTGTCTCAGTAGGAAGGGACAAATAATTCCAACATATTGGACCCTCCACAAGGATGTATGCAAGAGACTTTGGGCCACCTGGGGCCAGCCAACCATAGATCTCTTCGCAACCTCGATGACCAAGAGGCTCCCAATACTTTGCTCACCTATCCCGGACCCAGCAGTAGTTCATATAGATGCCTTTCTACTAGATTGGTCACATCTAGATCTATATGCATTCCCTCCGTTCTAGATTGTCAACAAGGTACTGCAGAAGTTCGCCTCTCACGAAGGGACAAAGTTGACGCTAGTTGCTTCCCTCTGGCCCGCGAGAGAATAACTCACCGAGGTACTTCGATGGCTAGTAGACGTTCCCAGAACACTTCCCCTAAGGGTGGACCTGCTACGTCTGCCACGCGTAAAGAAGGTACTCCAAGGCCTCCACGCTCTTCGTCTGACTGCCTTCAGAATATCGAAAGACTCTCGAGAACTAGAGGTTTTTCGAAGGAGGCAACCAGAGCGATTGCTAGAGCAAGGAGAACATCCACCCTTAGAGTCTACCAATCGAAGTGGGAAATCTTCCGAAACTGGTGCAAGTCAGTATCCGTATCCTCGACCAGTACCTCTGTAACTCAAATAGCTGACTTCCTCTTATATCTGAGGAAAGAACGATCTCTTTCAGCTCCCACTATCAAGGGTTACAGAAGCATGTTGGCATCAGTCTTCCGTCACAGAGGCTTAGATCTTTCCAACAATAAAGATCTACAGGACCTCCTTAAGTCTTTTGAGACCACGAAGGAGCGTCGTTTGGTTACTCCTGGTTGGAATTTAGACGTGGTTCTAAGATTCCTTATGTCAGACAGGTTCGAACCACTTCAATCAGCCTCCCTGAAAGATCTCACCTTTAAGACTTTTCCTGATATGCTTAACCACAGCTAAAAGAGTCAGTGAGATTCATGCCTTCAGCAAGAACATCGGATTCTCATCCGAAACGGCTACATGTTCTACAACTTGGTTTTCTAGCCAAACACGAGCTGCCTTCTCGGCCTTGACCAATATCGTTCGATATTCCAAACTTATCGTATGGTTGGAAATGAACTAGAAAGAGTATTATGTCCTGTAAGAGCTCTAAGTTCTATTTTAAAAACCTTTACGAGGCCCGTCTGAAGCTTTATGGTGTTCAGTTAAGAATCCATCTTTGCCTATGTCAGAGAATTCTTTATCCTATTTTATCAGACTGTTAATACGAGAAGCTCATTCCCTTCTGAATGAGGAAGACCAAGCTTGGCTGAAGGTAAGGACACACGAAGTTAGAGCTGTCACAACTTCCGTGGCCTTTAAACAAATAGATCTCTGCAAAGTATATTCGACGCAACCTATTGGAAAAGCAAATCAGTGTTCGCGTCTTTTATCTTAAGAATGTCCAATCTCTTTATGAGAACTGCTACACTCTGGGACCATTCGTAGCAACGAGTGCAGTAGTGGTGGGGGCTCCACCACTACAATTCCCTAATTCCAGAACCTTTTTAATCTTTCTCTTGAAATATTTTTGGGTTGTCCGGAAGGCTAAGAAGCCTTTCGCATCCTACTTGATTTGGCGGGTGGTCAAAATCATTTCTTGAGAAGCGCCTAGATTAGAGGTTTTGATGAGGACCTTTAGTATGGGTTGCAACCCTTCATACTTCAGCTCCTAGGAGTCGCTCAGCATCCTATGAGGATCGCGAGGCTCAGTAAGGAAGACGTACTTAAAAAGGCAGAGTAATTGTTCAAGTCGTCTTCCTTACCAGGTACTTATTTATTTTATGCTTGTTATTTTGAATAACTGCTAAAATGAAATACGGAATACTTAGCTCATAATAATGTCAACATGTAATGCTGGTCTCTACCCACCCCCCTGGGTGTGAATCAGCTATATGATCATCGGGTAAGTTTAATATTGAAAAATGTTATTTTCCTTAGTAAAATAAATTTTTGAATATACTTACCCGATGATCATAAATTAAAGGACCCACCCTTCCTCCCCAATAGAGACCCAGTGGACAGAGGAGAAAATTGGTTCTTTGTTGACATCGAGTACTTGAGTACCTACTTGACAGATGGCGCTGTTGATGTACACCCCCACCTGTATAGCGATCGCTGGCGTATTCCGCCCGTAGGTTTTTTCTGTCGGGCAGCAGAGCTGACAGCTATATGATCATCGGGTAAGTATATTCAAAAATTTATTTTACTAAGGAAAATAACATTTTAATAATAATGGCCAGCAGGGACTAGAAAGATAGGACTTTCAGTAAGTTAAATAGTGCTGTCCTCATGTTGAGATACAAAAATTTTCCTTCGAAATCTTACAAAATTTAGAAAATTATTAGATGTTTCATTCCTATTTCTTCATACTTTATTTTTATTACTAAATTCTGTTGTATTGATCTATTGATCTTTCAGGTAATGATGTATTCCATAGATTATTCATTAGGTTCCAGTAAATATTCACAAAGTTAATAAGAATGTTTCACACATATACTGTATATTTCTGTGCATAAAACAGCCTTCAGATAGATGAGGTAAAAATTTAGGGCACATTTTAATGAATTTACATCATATCTGCTTTATAAGACAAATGGTAAATTACAAAATCATCAGTATACAGTATGGGCTAGCTTTTATTGTATACTTTGAAATCCAAAATAAATTATATAAAGATGATTTTGTATCATGCTTTTGGTAAACATGCCTTTAAAACTGAAACCATTGCTTTTTTATGTTCCATCACCAATCATCTGAGTATCAGTTAGCTTTTGCAGCAGCTGATATCTTACCCAGTATTGGTCATATAATGATGTTATTATTAATGTTGTTTTACTTACTTTATCCCTAGAAATTCAAAATACCTGTAAATGAAATAAGAGCGATGATATAGCATGTTTTTCCTAAAAACGTTGTCCAAAACAGGAAACCTTGTTTTGCTTTCATTTCATTATCAAGCATAAAGAAAAAAACGAACACATTTACACATGCAAGTGATAGTTAATGATACCAAGAACTTTTAGTAATGATGATGATATAGATATTTTACTGGCCATATTCCTAAAAATTCATACATGTCACATAACAGAAAAACCATTTGGTTTGCGTTTAGTCAATATAACAAATTACTGCTAATGACAGCATGATGGGACAGGGAAGATGGTGCAAGATTGGAGAAAGAGAGAAGATAATCTAAATCCAGGGGGATTTTTATTGAAAAAGGAATATTGTGCTAATCTAAATGTTATTACTACCGTCATTATCAATACCATTTAAATTATCAAAAGGTTAAAGAAAAAGAAAGATAAAGGTTACTGAGAATGTAACCATAACCTAATGTTTACATTTTGTCAGCTGGCCTCGCGTAGTTAGTTGATTTAAATGTTATTACAGTAATTTGAAAGGTGAATATTGTTTGGTAACCATTATTATGAGTTATCATAGCCTATCAATAAACATCACTTGGAATTCAAGGTTTGATTTTCATATCAGTTGTATAAGACGACCTCCAATTTTTAGTGATGAATTTTAGGATTTAAGGTTCATCTTATACGAAGAAATATACGGTAAATCTTCTGGTATTCATTTTTTTTTTCGTTTAAAGTAAGCTTGTGGAACATTACAACAAAACCATGTTTTAAAATAAGCTTTTGCATTAATTCAGAAATACAACAGTATCAAGTTCTGTGCTTATAATGACAGAAAGATATTCTTTTAGCAGCAGTGATAATGTTGGGGGCATTGACAGCAGAAGTGGTAGTGACAAGTACTCTAGTGGTTCTGTACCAGTTAATGAACGAGAGTGTAGACGCACAACCTTTAGGAGTGGAGGAAGCAGAGATGAAGGTGGATGTGAAGGAAGTACACCAGGAACAACAGGGCCACTATCAGGACACTCAAGTAGCCACAGTTCAGGTATGCTCATCTTTTTAATTATCATACTATTAAAGATATATATTCTTATAAAGGTCAAATTATTGCTCCAATAGGCCTGACTATTCATAAAAGGTCATTAATTAACTATTTTTCAAATATGCAATCTTATTCCTACATGTGGTGAAAGATACACTAAGACTCCAATCACTTTTATTCAGGATAAACTGTTAGTCTTCTTTTCACCAGCACAAATGCCTTGCGTCCTTTCTTAGTTATTTCTATATCATTGAAAAAGAAATTTCCATTTTCTTTTGTCAGAGGATTTTTATTATTAATTTTTACCCAATGTCAAATAAAATCAAACAAATGTGAACCTTGTATAAGCTGATTTAGGCACATAGGCCTATAGAAGAGAAAAAAATCAAGGCAAAAGGAGAGGAGCAATACTTTAATATAGAGTAATGTTATATTTATTACAATTATAGAAAAATATTACATTTAGTACACATACACAAGAAATCCCCAAGAAATAAAATGAAGGAAAATCAATCGTAAAAGAATGGAGATTTTTTACATAAGATAGCTAATCTGAATATTCAACATTTACTGTTACAACTTTTAACAGTAATGAAACAGAAAAGGGTGGTAAAATTAAAAAAAAATGATGATGAACCATGAATATAAGTAAAATGTGGTGTGTGTCAGGATATACTAAAAGATTTTTCAATACAGTGCTTTATGTTTATAATTGTATATTTATGAATAAGTATAGTACTGTATTAGGAATTCAGAAATAATTTTAAAAGTAACTTATAGCAAATTAAAGTACATACTCATACATGATATAATTCATTTTATTATATGATGATATAAAAATCAAACAATTAAATAGACTAATAAATAAGCCATAAGATATGATACTATGAGGTTATTCCATCATCCCTCTTGATTAGTTTTTTTGTAAATCACTATGCCCATTTATTTTTTCAACATTAAGCATGGTCCCCTAACAGTGGATGGTTCTTGAGAGAAAGAACTCAGCAGTCACTGTCAAAAATTACAAGAAGCCTGTATGAAATAAAAACTATTATATTTGTTGCTTGATACTCCCTACACAGAAGACTTATCAGCAGTGCTCCAAACTCAATTGCACACATTAATTAGATGGCACTTATTCACATAATTCATGAACATCAAGGCCCATTCTTTACAATACACCTTTCATACTTTTTATCTAACTTTTTCTAAATTTTTCTCTCCCACTTCCTAGCACATTAGAATTATATATTTTTCTCTAACCTAATGTCATTCATTCTTTCCACATAACAGACTATTTGAAAATACTATTTTCTATCCTTTCTCCTGTGCTAATCTTTGTACCACTTCTGCGATTCTCCACATTTCTCAAAAGCCAGTTTTTCCTTCACCTCATAAATCATACAAACAGTTCACCTCAAGAACTTTGGACTTTTCTTTCTCACGTATTCAACATCCACTCTTCACTTCAAAAGACTTGGTTCAGCAATCCCTTTCAACATTCTCATTTTGGCTTAGAAAATTCAAGTATCTTTCTAATCGTTTGGACACACATTGCTACCTTTCTTGAATCAATTATTCTGGGATTCACCTCCTCTTGCATCTTTCATTCATCCATGGTATTTTTTCTCTCATATGCTTATACAAATCAATACTGTAATTTCCATTCTTCCGCTATTTGCATTAACATTTATTGTTTCATTTCCTTTGTTTCCCTTTAGCCTCATGGTCATATCATTCTTTACATTTACTCATTTTCTCACCTTGTAAACACTGAAAATCTTTATTTCACTTATTTTGGTTTATCTTCATTATCCCCAGTCAATACTGTTTCTACATCCATCGACCATTTAACACTATTTTTTTGTTTTGTTTTATGCCTCAACTTTAAGAAACAGTAAGTGGACCAATGATACGCTCAGTGTGTCATCAGATACTTAAATCATGAAAATATTAACTAAATATTACAGCATTACCAAATGAAAATGAGATTTGCATTCAAGTGTGGTTAGATGCTGAGCTTATGCTGGAACGAGACAGAAAACGAATAGCTGCAGAGTGTGCACTGGATAGGTCAAATAAACAAATGGTGTAAATCATTTACAAGCAGTCTATCAAAAATTTATCCTTTGTGTCTTTTTAGGAAGTGTAAAAGTTATTATGCGTTGTAAAAATCGTTATTTGTTCTGTTATTATTACAAACCAATGCTATGTATAAGGGATATTACTTTCAGGAAAGCTGAAAGACAAGCCATAAGACTTTTAGCGAGGGTTAACCACTCTCCCACTAGCTAGTGGGGGTTGGGGTTAGTTTGCTACCCTGCTCACACACCTGGGCTGAGTAACCACTTTTTGCTTTGGTTCGGTGGAGAACGGACGCTGCCGCTTTCCTCCTCAGACTTGCCATTGTTAATTTAATTGCTTTTTAAGCATTTTCCTTTTCAGCGTGTTTGCTTTTTCTCCTTGACCATCCTTGTATGGACTTTTCCAGGACCTAAGGGCCGCTTCTGCGAGATTATCATGTCCTTTGTCGCTATGTCCGTTCTGCTGAGGGTGGCATTGTGACCAGGAAAACACCTGCCCTGAATATCAGGAGTGGTCTGCTCCCTGTGAGAAAGGTTTGGGCACTGGCACAAGAAGTCCAAGAGTGATTTTTTGCCTTCTGGGTCTTCCTTGAAGTCGAAGAAAACCTCTGGTCCGAGTCCGAAGAGTATCAGCAATAAACCTCTTGGAGATGATGTCAGCCTTCCTAGCCTTCCAACAATGGCAGCAGTTCCTGGCAGGTCACTCTGTGGTGTTGATGAGAGACAACATCACAGCAGTGGTTTACATAAACAAAGAAGGCGGTACCTTTTCACAGCCCCGATGCCATCTAGTAGTAGAGATTTTGAAATGGGCAGAAGACAACTCGGTGTCCCTATTGCCCCCACTTCATGGGCTCGCGGACAATCTGAGCAAAGCCACTTAGATAGCGGTCTCTGAGTGATCTTTGAATCATTTAGTAGCTGACAAATTCCTGACTTTGTGGGGTTCTCCGACTGTGGACTTTTTCGTGACCTCCCTGCACTTCAGGCTCCCGTTTTACTGCTCCCAAGTCCCGGATTCCTAGGCTCTCTGGAAGATGCATTCCAACAACGGCGCAATAACATTGACATCTGCACCTTTCCCTTGTTCTTTCTGATGAGAAGAGTACTCAACAAGATTAGAGCATCAATCTTTCTTGCTCCGCTATGGCATCACGCAGAGTGGTTTCCAAACCTTCTACAACTCCTGATAGAGCTTCCGAGAGAACTCCCTCCACAACACAATCCACTCATACACCCACACATGTATATCTTCCACAAAGCTATAGCTTTGCTACATCTTCATGCCTGGAGACTATCCAACATATCATCACTCAGAGAGGATTTTTGCAACAAGGTACGAGAACGATTGCTGGACACCTTCAATGATCTAAAGCTTCAGTCTTCCAGGCTAAGTGGGCAGTCTTCTGTGGTGCGTGTCATGGGAGGTCTCTCCTCAATGCCTCTATTCCAAGAATAGCAGTTCCTTGAGCACGTTCGGCAGGAAATGCTCCTCTTGGTTTCGGAAGTGAAAGGCTGCCGCTCAACCTTGAGCCTTGCCTTTAAACTGATAGGAGTCGATATTTCTTCCTTGTTGGAACTTTTTCTCCTCATACAAAGCTATGAGCTTATCTGCCTTCAGTCAGAAGTAGAACTCCTCCATGAAATATGGTTCGTGTCCTTCAGTCTCTGATGGGTGCTCCCTACGAACTGTTACGCCAGGCAGCAGATCTCCACCTCACTTTGAAGACGGTGTTCCTACTCGCCTTGGCTTAAGCCAAAAGAATTAGTGAACTGCATAGTCTGTCCTACAACATCACCCATTCAAGGGGATGGCGAGAGGTAATTCTCGGCTTTGTCCGTGATTTTATACCTAAGACTCAAAATACGGGAGTACCGAATCATAGATTCAGGCCCTTCCGGATTGGAAGTCTTCAAACTGTAACTGATGATACAGATAAATATTTACTATCCCCAGTAAGGAGTTTGAGGAGGTGTCATCTCAAAAAACAATTTTACAGCTTGCCCCCAAGTGTCAGCACTCTTCGTCGGCACAGGAAGGTCAAGAGGAGGGTTATGAAGAACACCATCTCTGCTTTGATTCGCAGGGTCACTGACCTGGCACTGAATCCCAACCCTCCTTCAACACGACTACTTGGAGCTCATGACGTTAGGGGCATTGCAACGTCCCTAGTGTTCAAAAGAAACTACTCTGGAGCACAGATATTGCAAGCGGGTGTGTGGAAGCGTCACACGACCTTCACCACCCACTACCTGCAAGATGTGACTCACATGAACATAGAGACGTTCTCCATTGGTCCTGTGGTGGCTGCACGTAAAGTGGTTTCAACATCCAGGCTCCTTGATGGACCAGTAGCAAAGGATTGAGGGCAAAGATTATCCGGCATTAGTCTGGGATGAATGTGTAAGAATGACTGGCTCTTTCTTTCAACTTCCCCCTCTCATGCAGAATTAGCAAAGCTGGCCCCACCCATTTTCCTTGTGTAACCTAGTATTAAAATAATACTTGTTGCATCCCCATACCGCTGGCGAGGGGGATTGGGTAACGTCTGTAATACCCTCGAAAGATTCCTATGACTCAAAGAACTCTTACCTAGATAGTCACATTACTAGTG
Organism: Palaemon carinicauda; assembly: GCF_036898095.1. Classification (NCBI taxonomy): domain Eukaryota; kingdom Metazoa; phylum Arthropoda; class Malacostraca; order Decapoda; family Palaemonidae; genus Palaemon; species Palaemon carinicauda. The sequence continues at coordinate 76,455,532 of NC_090748.1, read as the reverse complement.
TCACAACCAAGCAGCTTGCGTCGGCTGCTGGCCATGCGTAGTACAGTGTTTAGCGAGATATAGGGTTTCAACTATATATGTACTGTATGTATATATATGTACATACAGTATATATATATGCAGTATATGTATATATATATATATATATATATATATATATATATATATATATATATTATATATATACATATATATACATATATATATATATATATATATATATATATATATATATATATATATATATATTCATATATATATATATATATATATATATATATATATATATATATATATATATATTATATATATATTGTATATGTATATATATAGATATATATAGATATATATAGTATATATATATATATATATATATATATATATATATATATATATATATATATATACTGTATATATAATATTTTTTTATATCATCATCATCAGCCACTACTAGTCCACTACAGGTCAAAGGTATCAGACATATCCTTCCACTTTTGTCTGTTTATAGTCTGTCTATGTCAGTCTATACCTGCAGATTTTGTTAGCTCGTCAATCCATCGTACAGTAATCTTTTTCTTCGCCTGCTTCTTGTGCAATCTCTAGGGACCCATTCTGTTATTCTTAGTGTTCATCTATTATTTGACATTCTCATTATATGTACTGCCCATGTCCATTTTTTTTGTCTTAAATGTTGTTAGAATATCCTTTACTTTCGTTTGGTTTGATATCCATGTTACTCTTTATCTGTCTCTGTGTGTTATTCCCGTCATTACTTTTTCCATAGCTCTTTGAGTTGTAACTAGCTTATGTTCTGAGGCTTTAGTAGAGTTCTAAGTTTCCGATGCTAAAGTTAACACTGGTAGGACCCTCTGATTAAATACTTTTCATTTTAGTGAAAGTGACATTTTACTTTTGATAATTTCATTTTGTTTACAGAAAGATTTCCATCCCATGCTTATCCTTCTTTTAATGTTGGTCTCATGTCCTGGAGAAACACCTATTATCTGTCTTAAGTACCTATATATATTAACAATCTCTATAGTTTCATCCATAATCCTTATACGGTATCTCTGCATTTTCATTGAACATTAACCTATTTTTGCTCCTATTCATTTTCAGTTCCACATTTCTGCTTTCTCTCTAAGTCTCCTATCATCTTTTGCAATTCTTCCCACGATTCACTAAACAGAATTATGTCATCTATAAACCGTAAGTAGTTATGGTATTCCCCATTGATATTATTTCCTACATTTTCACAATCTAAATTTGTATATACTGTGTATGTATATATATATATATATATATATATATATATATATATATATATATATATATATATATATATATATATATATATATATATATATATATATATATATATTTAAAAGAAAAGTATTAAATCAAATGGTCCTACCACTTTTAACTTATGCATCCGAAACTTAGAGGCTTATTAGAACCTAAAAACATAAGCTAATTACAACCCAAGGAGCTATGGAAAGAATAAGGACGAGAATAACACGAAGAGACAGAAAAAGAGCAACATGGATAAGAGAACAAACTAAAATAGAGGATATTCTAACAACATGTAAACAAAAGAAATGGACATGGTCAAGACATATAATGAGAAAGACAGATAATAGATGAACATTAAGAATAACAGAATGGGTCCCTAAAAATTACAAAAGAAGCAGGTGAAGGAAGAGAAGACGATGGATTGATGAATTAAGAATGTTTGCGGTTGTGGACTGGCAAAGAAAGACCAGAAACAGACCCAAGTGGAAGGACATGTCTGAAGCCTTTGTTCTGCAGGGGCCTAGTAATGGCTGATAAGGATAAATATATATATATATATATACTGTATTTTTTTGTTTATATTTTATTTATTTATTTATATATACACACTACACTGCATACTTTGACATAAGAGTTGCTCAAATATTTACTACTGAGTTGACCTAACATTTATTTGTTCCTATTAGATAAGGAATTTTTTCAGCTTTCCATTGCAGCCTTTATTTTGTTTTTAGCATTAATTTATGGCAGATGATGTATGCTCTTGGTAAGACCCATTTTAGACTATCTTTTACACGAGAATTTTGTGACCGCATAAGATACTTTTTTTAAGCCTGTATCTGTGTTTGCAAATTATTACAGTGATTATTTCATATACTATGTTAAATGCATTCTTTCTTTCTGAGCATAGTTTAAAATAGAATATAAGAATATAAAATTTTTATATTAAAAATCTTACTGTAAATTTAGTTACATAATGATTAAAATGTTAGATGTGTCTTTACTCTACAATTACTCTGTTGTTTTCCAACAAAACCTATATATTTTATTTGATGAATTATATGGGAAATATATTCAGTTTTTCATTGCAATGTTCTCCTTTTTGTATAATTATGTATTATGTATTACTTAATTGTTATGTAAATTGGGAGAGTAGGTATGATTATAGTAAAACCCATTTAATTCCATCTTTTAGGTATGATTACAGTAAGACCCGTTTAGTCCATCTTTTACAAGAAAATTTTACGAGTGCATAGATATTTTTTTTAGCAGTGTTCATACATTTGTAAATATTTGCAATTGTCATCTTTTCTGTACCATTTGAAAGGAATTTCTTTGTGCTTTTACATCGTGCAAATAGAAATTTAGAAATATGAACATTTCAATATAGAAAATTCTTTATCAACTTGTTACATTAGAGTGAAAATTTATTGTCTGCTTTTGCCCTACAATTGCTCAATTTCTTTCTGACAAAGTATATCAATTTATTTATATGCTATACAGAAATTTATTCCACTTTCTATTGCAATTATTCAGTTTCTCTCTATATTCATTCCTCAGTCAGTTACCCTATGATATGTCAACGTAAGTAGGTTGACGGGACGTCATTGCTCGCTGTAAAAATTTAACATTTTTTAATCAATCACTGTTCATTGCCAATCAGATTTATAGCAAAATCATTGATAGAGCATGAAAGATCGGCTATTTCTACACAAATTTCATATGAAATAAAGTCCTCTAACATAATGCAGTAGGGCCTCGGTTTATAAAGAAGATCCGTTCCTACAATGTTTTGTAACAAGTTTTTGATGCAATTCGAAACTCTCACATACATTACTTCACTTGCCTATGCTAATTTGGTAGTACAGTCATAATTTAAGCCAAAAACCACTTTATTACATGGAAACCTATCTAGGATTAAAAGAAACACTATATAGATATATAATAAAATGAAACTATAGAGGTACAAATCTTTATTGCAATTTGCATTGTACTGTACTGTATCTACAAAACCTAAGTCAAAACCTTTGTAACCTGAGGACTTACTGATTTTTTTTTTTTATGAATGTGGTAAAAAATTATCTTACATTTTCTTCAATTTTCTTAATATTGCTATGCATTGCAAAGATATTCTGCTTACATCATTAACAATTTCAATCATTCCTCATTATAAGGTGCATAAAAAGATACCTCTGCTGGTATGTAATTTTTGCCCACAGCCAAAAGTCATGAGCCTGACTGATTCTGTCATGCTCAGAATCAGGAAAGGATTAATGGGGTTCATTATAGTACAGTACAGGAAATAAGTAAATTTTAAGTATGGTATTTGATTTGCTTTCAAACAGTGAGAGTTAGAGCTTTGATGCTTCTGATATTGTTGCATGATGTTTTTGAGACTTGCTGTTCATAACTAATGCTTTTTTAAGGTTACTTTCTTCAATTTTTGCTACCATAGTTAACATTAACATAATATATTTGATAATACTCTTCACAGGTGCCATTACTCCAGGAGGATTAGGATCAAGTAGTTCTGGAACTGTTAAGCAACATGATCCTAGTATAGATCTAGAGCTAGATGTTCGAGTTTGTATCAGTTCTGGGATGTGCAATTTGTACACACGTTGTATTTCGAGGGAGGAAGAAAAGAGGTTAGTTATATACTCCTTAGTCATTATTTAGTGATTAGCTGAGATATTGCTTTCTGTAATATACCACTGTTAATGATAGGTATCACATTAAGTTTCCATACTTTTTCAATGTTGTGAAAACAGTAATGCTACTGGAAATAGCAGCTCAGATTTTGATATATGACTACCAAATGGTCTAGTTTTTCAAATATACAGTGTTTAGATTTCTGTTTACTATTATCTTTCTTGAAAAGTTTTATGAAAAATTATTTATTTCATAAATAGAATGAAGAAGGAAAGAAGTTTCTCTGGTGGTATATCTGATACTCCGGGAAGTCCTGGCTCTGTCCGTAAGAAAAATGAAGGTCGGCCGAACATATCTTCTGGGAAGTTAAGAGCTCCGCCACCTCCTTCACTTTCTGTTTCAGCAGATACTGTGTTTTATATTCCTGGGCTAGATGTAAAGGTAATGTTCAACATATTCTGTGTAACAAACATGGATTGATATTTAATCATAGATATAGTTTATAAATAAAAGAAATAACTGTATTTCTGGGTCGACCTGTGGCGGCCGGTGAAAAGAGTCCTTCTAATATACCTTTTCTGATAAAACCTTCCAATTATACCAGAGAAAGATAAAAGCATGGAATGCTGAGGTTACAACCCTCGTGCGAGCTCCTTTTGGGTGTCGTGTATAAAGCAAAGGCGCGTGAAATCCACTATTCACAGGTTGTCTTCCATTTAGTTAATTCCTTCGTCAAAGGGATGGCCCGATACAAAGGCCCTAGCCAACCCACCAGCTAACACCACCCACGCCCCGACGCGAGCGCCATCTGAACAACATCCTTCTTTTTGGACTTCGTCATTGTGAAAATTTTTTGTGGTGCTCTCGGCTTTTTTAACACTCGTGGATTTATTTCGTCATGTCCGAAGCTCCATCTTCACACATTCCAATGTTAAGTACCATAGTTTGTTTTGACAGCTTTTTATAGTACCGGGCTTTTGTTTTATATCCAGTATAGTCTGTTTTATTATTCCCTTCTGGCCCTTCACGGCGGCCATTGTTTGTTCACTTGTCTTGGGAATTCATCTTTGTCTGCCCGTTTAGTACTCTGTCACTTAGGTTCTTGGTTAAGTCCCTGGCCTTTTGCCTTTGGAACCGTTATTATTTTTGCGTTATTATGCTCATGGTACTTTTTGCTAGCAAGTCCAGCCTACGAACAAGATAGCGTTCTAGCTTTGTTATTGTTTAGCTCCCTCGACTTTGCTATTTATTTTAAGTTTTAGTAGATGCTATTCTTTGTTTGTAGTCTTATCTTGATGTACATTTTTATTTTATACGTTTATAATAGTGTTGTGTGATTATTAGTCCTGATTTTGTGTCCAAGAGAGCGAGAGCTTGGGGTTCCCGTTTTCTGTTCGCAGTCACGAGTTACCCCTTTCTCTCGTTTTCTTTCTTAGCTCCGGTGGGTGAGCGGATTTCCCGTTTTCCGTTTTGTGCGTTCAACGGGTTCTCCCTCCCTCACTTCTCCCCCTACGGGTGTATGATAACTTACGAGTTATTTATTTTTGGTTACTTTTCAATAGTTAGCGTTATTTTTAGGTCCGAGTTTCGTCCTCTCCCCGTTACGGCTTGGGAGTAGTTATGAACGTTTTTCCACTCCACCTTGAGTTCTACTCCGCTATGAGGGATTCTCAATGTCTTTCGTTCTATTGTTATATTTATATATTGTTTACTACATGGGACAGGCTTCATATTGTTTAGATACGACCCTCCGGTGGCCCTTACTGCGGTCTCAGGCCACGGCCATATCCACAATAGCCATTGTTATTACAATTGTGTTATTATTCACAATATAATTATTCAGGACCTTTCTTCTCCCTCCGGCTTCACCAGAGATCATAAATACGCTTTAATATGATCTAAGCCTTAGCCTTTAGCTGCGGCTTGGCTTTTATATCTTTCACAATTGAATTATTAGCCACAATTGAATTATTCAGGACATCTCATTACCCTCCGGCTTCACCGGAGGTCGCCCATACACTTCACGCTTATATTTGCCTTGCCTTTAGCTAAAGCTGGTGTTTATATTTATTTTAAGGGCATGTCACTGCTTCCCCGACCCTCGGAGGTCAGCAGATTTCTTTAAGTTATTTATTCTTCTGTCATTAACAGACATTAGGTAAATTACAATTATACAAACAATTGAATATTAAAGTGCCAACAATGGTATGGGGCTGTATCATCTTAAAAGTGATACAGTATTCAGATATTAGTTAAATGCAATATTGGAGCTTAGGGAATTCAGTGAGTGCCGGAGCTCTATAATAATAGGGTTTTTTAACCCCTTATCAGAGTTTCAAGAAACACCAGACTCATGTCTCCTTTCTTTTACAGAAGGTCCGTTGTACTGCCGAAGGATGCCCTGCCTCGTTCAACGACCCCGTTGGGCATGACCTCTGTCGGTCTCATGCGCACTGCTCCATCCCCTTTATCCGGGAACCGGGCCAGGCCCAATACATGGTCTGGTTCCCGGATTTGTGCTCGCTCTTTTACGAGCTGTCGTCAATTCTACTGAACGATGATGTAAGTGGGTTTTCCTTTGGTTCCTTATTTCTCGTTGGCAGACACTAATTTAGCCATGAATATGATATACACAATATATTTTGGAGAGCAAACCCCCTCCTGCATCACTAATCACTGTAAATCTTACAGGCCGATGATGTCTCTCTTCGTTCAGCAAGGGCTACTCTTTGTCCGTGGGTGTCGGGCTTCGGCAGGAATGCCCCGTCTGGCGCACCCTATCTCCTCGATGGAGACATGGCCTCGCGTCTCTTCCCAGGCTCGACTACTGCTGCAGTCTCCCCTGACCTTGCTGCCCCCTTAATTGAAGAAGTCAGGGCCACCATTTCCGCGGAGGACGAACCCCTCGTACCGCTGGACGTGGCAGATCTGGATATAGACGTAGAACCCAGGGACGAGCAGGTAAGTGGTGCCGAGTTGGTGGAAACCCTTTTCTCTCCTACTCCCTCTTCTACCTCTTCCTTTCTAGGTTTTGATAACTCTAAGGCTTCTCCTCGCGATCCCTCTGCCTCCGTACGACCCAAGGTGAAGCCACTTCGAACTTATAAGACTTCAGCTTTGCCAGTATCAACGTCACCGGTCCCCAGACCCTTGACAGCTCCTGATATTCATATTGCTCCTCGTAAAACCACGACTCCTAAGAAGTCTAAGTCTACCAAATCCAAGACAAAACCAACGGGTGGCTTTCAGGTACCCTGGGGCGATCTCGTCCCCATCGAACTGGTCAGAGATTTGGTCAGAGAACAAATTAAACATCACTCTGGGGCGATGACAGAGATTAAGGATATGATGGCTACTCTGATCCGCGCCGGAACTCTGTTTCCTCCCCCTTCTGCCCCAGACGCATCGAAGCTACCGCCCTTCGATAAAAACAATCCTTGGCGGTTTGCCTTGCATGCCCCATTCTTAGATGGTTCCCTAACTCTGGAGGGCATAGGCACCCGCCCTCTAGAGGACCTGGAGTTCTACCCCCCGGGCCTAGAATTCCCGTTCAATGGTTTCATACGTTTAAAGGAACATGCATTGGTCCGTATGGACAAGGTACCGAAGGAAACGGTGATATTTCCAAAAGAGCAGGCCCAGGCTATCTGGGCCAGAACACTATCAGAGTGGGGGTGTATTAACTCCAAGCTCACCCCACACAAAGGTGCCTACACTATTTTTACGACAGCGGCCTCCATCTCTTTGCCGCTCATAGACAAAGTCACAGAACTGACTATACAGGCCATCAAGGAAGGCTCTTCCATGCCGGCTCTCAAAGAGACGGACCCCACCTCTTTGCTTATTCCGGGTACCTCTGCAACCTGGGATGCCGCGGCTTCTACCTTCACAGTGGGGAAGCTAGACCCGGACTGTGCCTCTACTCTTTTCTCTGAGAAGCTTCCCAGATTAATAGAGAGTCTTCTCAAAACTGAGTTCGAGACCCGTACTAGACTAGCTAGGTCCCTCCAATCCATCACCTCCATGGAGTCCCTAGCATCTCTTTACCCAGAGGAAACGCTGTTCAGAGTCGCCACAAAGAACCAGCTGCTGTCCTACCAAATAGACCTCCATGACTTCTGGTCAGCTCGAGTTAGTTGCAGGAAGTTCGTTCTGTCTGAGGCATGAACCGAACAGGCTGATAGCCTCCTCCTGCTGGGGTAAGACCCTCTTCCCTCAGACCGAGGTGGATAAGGTTCAGGACGCGGCGAGGGCAAACCAAAATTTGCAGGTAAGGTGGGGTCTCTCAGCCAAAAAGAGGTTCGAACCCCAGAGACACACATTCTTCAAGAAGAAGCAGAGGTTTAGTCCTTACAAGACTGCCCGGGGTACCTCGTCCCCACAGTCATCTGCTGCCTCGACTTCTCAACAACAGGCGCCCCCTCAGCAGGTAGTCTACCTCGCTGCTCCCCCTGGTACACAGCCCAACCCCTCTTGGATGTCCTCTCCTGCATACAACCCTGCCTACGAATCCTCCGGTTCCTTTCGCGGATACCAGAGAGGGAGTTTCAGAGGTAGAGGACAGTTCCACCAACGCGGCGGACCTAGAGTAAGGGGTGCCCGTGGAGGGAGGGGCCCTAAGATCACTCCCTCCCAATGATGTGATGCCGGTAGGAGGGAGACTTTATCACTTCCGAGACCATTGGACCTTCAGTCCATGGGCTCACAGCATAATATCCAGGGGCTTGGGTTGGAAATGGTCACAGGGATCCCCTCCTCCACCAGTGACCTTCCAGAGACCCACTCCCATCCTGGAAGAGTACACCGCGGAGTTACTCAAGAAGAAAGCAATCAAACGGGTTCGATCCCTGAAATTCCAAGGCCGCCTGTTTACAGTCCCGAAGAAAGACTCGTCGGCGTTGAGGGTAGTTCTGGACTTGTCAAAGCTCAACTCTTACATCCTTTGCGATAAGTTCTGTATGCTGACTATCTCTCAGGTACGGACCTTACTTCCCCGTGGGGCCGTCACCACCTCTATCGATCTTACCGATGCCTATTATCATGTCCCAGTAGCTCGAAACTTCTCTCCTTACGTAGGCTTCCATCTAGGCAAGAGAGCCTTTGCATTCAAAGTCATGCCCTATGGTCTCAGCATTGCCCCCAGGATATTCACGAAACTGGGGGAGACGGTGCTCGAGCAACTCAGACACCAAGGGATACAGATCATCGCCTATCTGGACGATTGGCTCATTTGGGCCCAGTCGCACCAGGAATGCAACAGAGCTACGTCGAAGGTACTCCATTTTCTCGCCAAACTGGGCTTCCAAGTCAACCTCCGAAAGTCCCGCCTACAACCATCACGCCACTTCGAATGGTTAGGCATCCGTTGGGACCTTTCAAAGCACAGACTCTCCCTTCCTCCCAAGAAGGTAAGGGAGATAGCTTCCAAGGTCAGGAACTTTCTCAAACACAGACAGGTGTCCAGAAGAGCTTTAGAACGAATCCTCGGCCTTCTCCAATTTGCCTCACTGACCGATCTCCTATTAAAAGCCAAACTCAAAGACATCAATCAAGTTTGGAGAAAGAGAGCGACAATACATTTAAGAGACAAGACCTCGAAGATCCCCTCTGTCTTGAAAATGAGACTACAACCATGGTCCGAACGGAGGAACCTCTCCAAATCGGTTCCTCTACAGTTCCCCTCTCCACAAGTGACAATTCATACCGACGCATCTCTGAGTGGATGGGGGGGTTACTCCCAACATCAGATGTTTCAGGGCTCTTGGTCACCCGCCATGAGGCAGTTCCATATCAATGTTCTCGAAGCCATGGCGGTGTTCTTGACCCTGAAGAGAATCTCTCCTCCGAGGTCGACCCACATCAGAGTAGTCTCAGACAGCACGGCCGTAGTCCACTGCCTCAACAGAGGGGGGTCCAAATCACCCAACCTGAATCAGATCCTGGTCACTATCTTCGACTTGACAGCCGACAAAGACTGGTTCCTGTCAGCAACTCACTTAGCAGGAGTCCAGAATGTGATAGCAGACTCATTATCCAGGATGAGCCCACTGGAATCGGAGTGGTCCCTGGACATGCACTCCTTCCGGTGGATACTCAGGCTGGTTCCACGTCTCCAGGTAGATCTATTCGCCACCCGACTCAATCACAAACTCCCATGTTATGTGACACCGAACCTGGACCCTCAGGCTTATGCCATGGACGCATTAACCCTGGATTGGAACCATTGGCAGAAGATCTACTTATTCCCTCCAGTGAATCTTCTACTGAAAGTCTTGCACAAACTCCGCTCCTTCAACGGGGCAGTGGCTTTAGTGGCACCTCACTGGCCAAAGAGCAGTTGGTTTCCTCTCCTCCTCGAGTTGAAACTCCGTCCCTTCCGGATCCCATTCCCCAAACTGACCCAAGTGGTCCAAACTCGGACTGTGTCAGATTCCTCAAGGATAGCCAAAACCCTAACTTTGTGGATTTCATGAAGTTTGCGGCTCGTAGGGATGCAAACATCGACCCAGATAATGTCCTCTTTATAGAATCAGACAAAAGGGACTCTACGATTCACCAATATGATTTGGCAGTTAAGAAACTAGCAGATTTCTTAAAGAATTCAGACCATTCGGTTATGACTCCTAATTTAGCCATCTCCTTCTTTAGGTCCATATTTGACAAAGGCCTAGCAGCTAGCACTATAACCACCATTAAGTCAGCTCTGAGGAAAGTCTTCCTGGTTGGGTTTAACATTAACCTGGCGGAGTCTTATTTCTCGTCTATTCCAAAAGCATGTGCTAGGCTTCGACCTTCGGTTCGTCCACAAAAGGTCTCTTGGTCTCTAAATGATGTCCTCAAACTGGCCTCCGACACGGACAACGAATCCTGCTCCTATATCACTCTTCTTAGGAAGACTTTATTTCTAACAGCTTTGGCCTCGGGTTCTAGAATCTCAGAACTAGCAGCTCTCTCACGAAACTCAGAAAACATGGATTTCCTCCCTTCAGGTGAAGTACTTCTTTCTCCAGACAGGGCGTTCCTAGCTAAAAACGAGGACCCCCAAAATAGGTGGTCCCCTTAGAAGATTATTCCTCTTCTCCAAGATACTTCTCTATGTCCGGTCACCACTCTCAGGGCCTTTTTAGCCAGGACTGCTACCCGATCGTCTGGCCCCTTGTTTATCAGAGAACAAGGAGGCACCATTTCCATACGTGGTATTAGGCAACAGATCCTATACTTCATTAAACAAGCCAATCCGGGATCATTTCCCCATGCTCATGATATCCGGTCAGTAGCTACCTCCATCAATTATTTCCAGAATATGGACTTTGATGACCTTAAAAAGTACACGGGTTGGAAATCTCCTATGGTCTTCAAACGCCACTATCTAAAGAACTTACAGGCTCTTAAATACCCAACGGTTGCAGCTGGGAGCCTTATCTCTTCCCAGTGATCTTTTGTTCTTCCTTTCATCCATCTCTTTTCTTCTCCCTCCTACCCGCCACTCGCACCACGACGCCGCTTCCTTGGTGGTTCGTTAGCCCTAAGTTTATTACATATTAGGTTAATATGATTGTAACTATTATTGTTTATCGTAATTATAGGGTTGGGATATTCTTAGCCATGTCAGTTTAGTTGCATGTTTACTCTGATACTCGGAGGCTTCCCTGTTATCATGTTTGTTTAACATCACTCTCACTATGCCCTGTGGCTAGTTTATGTTTTATGCTTACTTACCTTAATTATATATGATTTTCTTTACATGGTGTTGTTTCTCTCCCCTCATTAAATTAGTAGTTATTGTTGGGCTTGGAAGGCATTCTCTGGTACATTTTCACCGGCCGCCACAGGTCGACCCAGAAAAGGGATTTTGACGAAGGAAAAATCTATTTCTGGGGAGAGACCTGTGGCGCCCGGTGAAACCCTTCCCCTTTATTTTACACGATCCCACCCTTTCCTTTCCAAGCCATCATGGCCAATACAGAAGGATGTTGTTCAGATGGAGCTCGCGTCGGGGCGTGGATGGTGTGGCGCTGGTGGGTTGGCTAGGGCCTTTGTATCGGCCCATCCCTTTGACGAAGGAATTAACTAAATGGAAGAGAACCTGTGAATAGTGGATTTCACGCGCCTTGGCTTTATACACGACACCCAAAAGGTGCTCGCGCGAGGGTTGTAACCTCAGCATTCCATGCTTTTATCTTTCTCTGGTATAATTGGAAGGTTTTATCAGAAAAGGTATATTAGAAGGACTCTTTTCACCGGGCGCCACAGGTCTCTCCCCAGAAATAGATTTTTCCTTCGTCAAAATCCCTTATTGGTACACCCCTGGTGATCATATTGCTTCTTGATTCTCAAAGCTGGTTAAATATTGATGTCTATCCTAAAACTGAAAGTTTCCTTCTTTTTCATTATATTTGTCTTTTAGCTCTTTCACCTCAGCATTTACTGGTTGTCATTTTACCCGCGGTTCAGATTGTGATTTAGGGTGCTCTTTATAAACTTCTTGTTAGTCATTGTAGTTTAGTAAGGAATGTCCTCTGGCTTTATTAAGGATCTCTGTGAGGTTAGTTCAAGGAATTTATTGTGTGGGGATAGTGATCCTCATGGTATCCATTTCACTTCCTGGGAAAAAGTGTGCTTCAAGTAACTGTTGTGAATAATGTAGCTCCCTAACAATTCCTTTTATGTTTAATTAGTGGCTGACTACATAAAATATTCCAAACGTTATGAAAAATGTCTTATAGTTCTTGGGAAATGCCAGAGAAGACTAGGAAAATTACCAAGCTGGCAGAGTTTGATAGTTTTGAGTTTCATAACTATTTGCTGACTTTGCTATGTTTGTACAATCTAAAGAGGCTACCAAACCTTTGGGCAAAAGCAGTGATCATGGTGTAACGTGCCCTGATTCGAATCCAAGGTTAACTCCTCAAGTTCTGCTTTGTAATTTGGACTATAGTGGGTGAGGAACCTACCTAGATTCTGAAAAGATCCAGATTTGCAGAGTTTAGGCTATAATCTACTATACCAGTGAACCCTCCAGGACTACCTTCAGATATCTCCTAATGACTTTTTTAATGATAAGGTATTAAATTAAAGTATTGATATCTTGATATCATCCATTTTCATTTAAATGCAGATGCAAAACATTCTGTTAGAGTCAAGACTAATCTATATCCACTAGCTAACTTACTATGGCTGCCTGATGCCCTTTTAACATCTGTGTTAAGTGAATACTTATTCACATTTTGTTTGTTTAAAGTTTACTATGAGATTAGTGACAAAACTTTTAATCATTTATAAGGCTTTAGAACTCTATAGAGGTTATTAAAGATGTGAAATAATGTATACAGTATATAAAAGCAGCTGAATTCTGGGGCAATATTAGAGTATTCATGAACTTTTACCTTCTCTTTCGTAATAGAGGATAGAACTCTTTTTCAATAAAAACAGGCAAATGATAAAATATCAACAAATTAACAATATTTTTTGTAATAGCTAACATTTCTTGGGTTAGCTATGTCATATACGAGAGAATTCAAGGACTGTCTCTTCTTTTTCTTTATCTTTATCTTCTTTTTCTTCATCTTTTTCTTTTCAGCTAATTATTCCTCTCTTTCAGCTAATTATTATTCTTCTTTTTCAGCTAATTATTATTCTTATAATTATCCTTCTCGTAAGACTACCTGTTCTTCTTGTACTTCTTCTAATTGTTGCTCATACAAAACATTTCAATTATCACACTGATCCCATAGCTCTAGCAGCAGTCATTCCTAACTATTTAGACCCTCAGTGTCCAGTGGGAGGATTAATCAACTTTTTCAACAGAGTATAGGAAAGCTTACATCCAGAACATTGGGGTCGTATAAATCACTGACATTATTGAGGAATGAAGAACAAAGGGAATAAGGATACCACAATATGGTCACAGGTGGAATCAAACCTATCAAATTATGTGTAATATAGTACTAGCCATTCTGAATGAGAGTAAAGGCATGTCTGTTGTGATTAACAGCATACATAATACCAAGTACAGTTTGGGAAGATCTGAATGCAAAGGATGGCCAGAAGTATGAAAAAACTTCTGCAATATGCATAAAGAACTAAATGAAATTGATATTTACTTATTTTGCAATCCATCACGTTGTTGTGGTTTGCGGACTGTGGCCAGATGCAACATGTAGACCGCCCAGTGCCCGAATGCTGACCACCCTCCAATGTTCCACTGCTCAAAAAGAAACAGTGGAATACCGAGAAATCTTGGTAAAAGGTAACCAATTAAGGATGAACTTGGCACTAGGCACCACCCCTTGATTTTATACTGGGCAAGGGGACCCAGCTAGAACCTTACTTCCCAATTATTTTTTCTTGGGTTCCCAGTCTCTCTTCGCTGTGCTATGCATGGAGTCCTTAATAAAAGGAGCAGTATGCTTTCTAGGTAAGATATATTTTTTTGTTTAAAGGTAATTGAACATTAGGAGAGGGTAAGAAAAAAACAAGCAATAATACAAAGATAATAAAAAAAACTCCAAATTGGTTGACCAGTAATAACTAGACTAAAAATGAAAGAGTTTTTAAAAAAGACTTGACAAAAAAAAACTATCTGCCCACACATTGGGCACTCCCTTACTAATAATACGCTGTACTCACAAGTAGGGATAATTTAGAGATGATAACCTACAGTATATGAAAATGCAAGCCACAGGATAGTATTAAAATGAACTTACAAAAATTCAACAACCCTAGTGCATAGGTGGGTGCAGCATAGACTTGTCCTCCTCCTCCTTCAAACTCACTGGAAGAATACACAGGTTCTTCGCAAGCATCATTTCATCACAGCCAGGCTAATTCACAATAATTTTGATTCCTGTCTAATATAGTCACACTTGGAAGTTTTATTTCAATATGAAAATTCAAATGCCTGCATAATGCTTCACATGGAGGTCAAAGGCAATTGGTCAGGATACCTGAAAACTTTAAATCAATCAATCAATCAATCAAAGGCAATTGTACGTTTATTTTGTTTGCTTTGTATACTGAACAACAGAGACATTCCACAGAAGCCAACTCTCTCTAAGTTTTTCACATTATAAACTACACTTCTATATACAAAGTATCTGTCTCATGATTGTGTTTTCTTGTGTTTTATAAAGTGCAGCTTGAATTGATGCTAGATTACAGTCAGCAGGTAAACACTTTCACTCAGAAAGGATATCACCCTACAATAAATTTCTAGCATATGATCTAACACTGTGTTCAGGGCACCGCTACTCTCGACAAGATTTGGGTTTATCACATACCTCTTGGACATAGCCAGTTATAGTCTGACCAGCGAAGTAAACAGGTGCAGGATTAGGAAATATTACTTCAATAATAGTTGGCATTGTTACTCTGGTATTCAAAGGCTTGTAACAGTTATTTTCTCACACTTCTACTTGACTCACTACTGAGTGTAGTGTATTGTTGCCATTGCCTGCTAAAAGAAACAATAACAGATTAAGTTATTTTTTGGGGGGCCACTTGAGGCTTACTAAATATTACAGTTAATATTAATGACAATTTTGAAAGTAACATGTAGTTTTCGTAACACAAACCATAAAGTTTTTTCTCACAAACCCTTATTCATTGTAACGTTATAGTTAGATCCATCAATCCATTAAGTCTAAGCACATAACCTGAGATCCAAGGGGTCCATCATCCTTGAGTGAGTTAATAACATAACAAATTCAAATAGGGTACTCTGTTACCTGATGATATCGTCACATTTGGAGCTATGATATTTACTTTAGTCAAATTCTTCCCTAAGTAGACATTGCCCATATGTTATTGTAATTATTTTCATAAATATAATATGGATTTTGCAAAAACAAGCTGATGTCTTATGAAAATGGCCATTTTTTATTCCCTCTTATTAGATGTACAGTACAGTATATTTAGAGCTTCATATTGAACAAGGTGGTGGCAGATTTTAGGTGTTGACCCACCTAGCACATAACTCTCACTCTTTAAGAGAGTTCAATAATTACTTTGTACTGGAGTGTACAGTTATTTATAAAACGTGAATAGCTTTTTTTTTCTTAAAGCAATACTGCACTTAGGATACAGGACATATAATGTAACAATATTCTACCAACTGTGAAATAAGATATGTAAATAATTTGTCATTGATATACAGTACAGTAATATGTTTAGTTTTATTAAGTTTGCCAACTGTATCAAGCTTTAAGATGGCACTATATAATGTTTTAAGATTTAATCCTATAAAACTTTCACATTTTTTGGTATTCTTGATTTCTTTTACCTCTTAGAATAAATATTCATGTAGTTCTTTATTGTATCTTTACAGAACTTTAAATTGTTATTATAATTTAGTAATTGAATTGTAAATAATAGTAGACATGTAAATTTTTCAGGTTCATTATGAATCCCATAATATTCATGAAGAAACTCCAGTTGGAAGTGGTGGAATGTTTGGAGGAGTTGGTGGTGGTGGAAATACTGCTCAGCCTGATAGTGCAGGCTGGTCACCAGCTGGTGCAACAGGTGGAAGTGGAAGTGGAAGTTTAGGCGCTACTTCTCGTAAAGGTGGCATAAGTGGTAGTGGAATTAAGAGAGCATCATTATTTACTTGGCTTACTTTACAGAGCATACAAAAAGAGACAACAGTTACCCCTAATATTTTAGAATTTTTAGAAATGGCATTGGAGCCACTACCACTACCAGAACCACAACAGAAATCATCTGTGTCACAGGGTAATGTATACCTCATTTATTTCAAGTTATATTTGCATGCTATAATTCGAGAAAAAATATTCAATTAACCTTTGATGTTCTTACAATGTCTTTTGTTGCCATCGCCGACATTTAAGATGATATTGATCAAGGCCAATAGAAAAAGGTCAGTTGGACAGATGATTATCCCCGAGTCACCCTTCTGGGCTCATCACACTCTCCACAGTTTCATTCAAGAACCCAAATACTGACAGGGAGATATAGTTTTTGCTGACGTTACCCATTTGATAAATTTAGACCGTGATTGCATTTTTGACACAAGCATCCATGAAAGGTTGGCCAAATCTAGTACAGAATATGGGCTGGCCTATAAAATTAATGAACTCAATCTATCTCTCAATGGACGACACAGGAAACCTGTCAAGCTGCTGCACAATTATTATAGTCATCTTGTGCAAGAGCCTTAAGGTATTTGGGAAGTAGAGGTCTGTTGGAAACCAATAACTGACAAGCTACCTCTGATTTTGTCTTGATGATAAATGATTGGTTTGATATACTGTAATGAATTTAACATGTATGGCGCTGACAAGCTACCTCTGATTTTATCTCAATGGTAAACAACTGGTTTGATATATTGAATTCAAACAACATGTATGGTGATGTAGCAGAAAGAAATGGCTTTGGAATTAATAAAGAATTTCAAATAAATACTTTAGAAAAGGTCATAATAAAGGTAATGACTTCTTTTTAAAAAAAATTACAGAAAACAAGATTCCTGTACAAATTTCAAAAGGGCATAATCCTTTCTACTAAGTCAGTTTTTGGTCTTTCTAATATGGTTTAAGGTTTTGTAATGTAGATTACATCAGGGCGCAAACATTGAATCGAGACTGCCTAGAGCATCTGTTCGGTTGCATAAAGCAAATGAGGAGCACATACGATCACCCCAATACTATATTGTTGAATTCAAGTTTAGGTCATTGATTCTTTGAAAACTTGTAAAAATAATTAGTGAAAGAACAAACCATTGCAAAGAGAAACAATTATGATATTTTGACAAATGAGTGCATGCAATTCAAAATACAGAGAAGATAGAGAATTGGCATTAGAAATGTGACCAGCTCATTGTTCAAATATTTAGAGTTTGAATGCCCCACAGAAGATATAAACAATCATATTCTGGATAAAGAAAATGAACAAAAATGGCTGCCACTGTAATTAGGATGAATCTCTTAAATGTATAGGTGGTTATATTGTCAATAAATTTGCTAATAAATATCCACAATTATGAAAAAAGATGAAAGGGTAAAAATGCAAATAACCCGTAGATTGGGATGGTAAACAGAGGTAAGCTTTATATGCCATCAGAGGTATTTTCTTCACAATTAATTGTCCTGCTAGAAATCTTCAACACAATTCATGGGTCACCACTTTTAGAAGATAAAGTATGCAAAAAAAACTCTTGTTGCTGAATTGCAACGGTCATGAGTAAAGGTTCTTGAAGACATTTTTAAATTCTATGGAAAGATCTCTATATACTGTATTTGAGACTAAGACACTTAAATAATGCTATTAAAATAGGAAGACAGAAATTGAGGATGATGTGGGAGATGCAAGAAGAAGAGATTGAAGTTAAATATTTAAAAATGTGTAAATACTTTGTACATTTTAATACTGTACCTTCAATCAAGGAATTGTTCTAAAATAAATGAAGGTTATTTCTGTTTGTATTCAAGTGTGTAGAAATTATTTTCATTAGCAAAAGTTACAACTACAAATGTGTTTCTTTCAATAATCACTAATCAATTCATGCTTCTGTACTAAGTCTACAGTAATATTTTATTGACAAAATTGTTTAGGCATTCTCGTAATTTTTTGATAACGGAAGTATCAGATCAAGTAGTCAAGAGTAAGAGTTACTCAAAGGAAAATAACAATAACGCCCTAATATACAAGGCTGCGGCCCACCAGAGAATTGCCAGTTGAGGCCAACATGACGTCATAGTCAGAGAGAGGAGGGAAGGTGTCAGTTTTTTCCGTCTGACCTCTTTGTATTGGCCTTGATATTGATGTACTGCAGATTACCTTGTTGGGTACCAGCTGTAAATAAGTAGTATTAATCAAATTAAAGTTTACTAATTAGTTTTTTTAATGTAAAATTTATATTTTATAGTGTATGAATATGCTTTTCTAAGTAATTTATATTTTACATTTTTAAGATGAATAATTCAAATTTATGATGAAACTGAATGGCCCCACTTGTACCAGTGCCTAGTCCCTGGCTCAAATTTTTTTAAATTCCAATCCAACCATTGACGTTTCAATGAATAACATGTTATTAGTAGAAAATTTTTAGCTAATTTTATCTTGTCATATTGTTTTGTTGTTGTTTTTTTTAAAGTATACTATTTCTAAGTGACATCAATATTATTACACAAAAAATAAATTTGCCTTAAGGAAGGAATTTATTTTGCTATCTCTATGAAATCAATTCTATTGCATATAGAACATCATGAAACCTTTTGCCTATTTCCAGAGCCTCAATCTATGTTTAATGTTGAAGTTGATGCTGCTGCTGCTGCAGTCGTTGGAGGTGGTGTCCCTTATGCTTATGCATCATTTCCTGTTGATGTTGTTGTATATTTTCACATGCAGCCATCAACAATCAGGTATGTGAATACTTAAGGATTATTTGCTATGTGATGAGGCTGGATTACATGTACTTTATATTCATTGTTCGTGAAATTAATGGGGCAAAAACCCAAGAGGGTCAAACTGTAAAGATACAGCTGATGATAAGCCATTCCTTATTAATACGAGGGGCAAGTAAAAAATAAGGTTCCCAAAATTTTTGCAGGTATAAGACATTTTTTATTGACATAAATAAGTATACAAAGTGAAAGCTTATACTTTAAACTATTTTTCTACATAGTCGCCAGATTTTTCTACGCATTTTTCCTGACGAGTTATCCACTTCTGAAAACCCTCTTCGAAGAACTCCGCCGCTAGGCCGTCGATGAACTTGCTGACCGCTTCCTTCACCTCTTCATCTGTATTGAAGCGTTGTCCACCCAAGTGTTGCTTCAATTTCGGAAACAAGTGGAAGTCGCTGGGAGCAAGATCAGGGCTGTAGGGGGCATGATCAAGCAATTTCCAGCCGAATTTGTCCAGTAGGGCGGTGGTCTGTCGAGAGACATGCGGGCGCGCGTTGTCGTGGTGCAGCCTAATGCCCTTGGTCAGTCCTCCTCTCCGGCGATTTTGGATGGCTCTTTTGAGTTTCGTCAACGTCTCGCAATACCTCTCCGAATTTATTGTGGTCCCTTTAGGCATAAACTCGGTAAGCAAGACGCCTTTTCGGTCCCAAAACACCGTTGCCATCACTTTTCCTGCGGACAGGGTCTGCTTAAACTTCTTCGGCACAGGTGATCCGGTATGGCGCCATTGTTTCGACTGTTCTTTTGTTTCTGGAGTGACGTAGTGACACCACGTTTCATCTCCCGTAATAATGGAGTCCAAGAATTCTTCGGTATTCTCGGCGCATTCTCGAAGAAACCCCTCGGCACACTTGACGCGATTGTCTTTGTGGGTTTCTGAAAGCATGTGCGGGACCCACCGCGCACACACCTTGTAATAACCAAGTTTTCCAGTCAAAATGTTGTCGATGGTTTTTTCACAAACCTCAGGAACCTGGTCAGCCAGCTCCCGAAGCGTTACTCTCCGATCCTTGAGGAGAATGCGCTCAATCTTCGCCACGACTTCGTCGGACACCGATGGCCTCCCGCTCCTTTGCTCGTCGTGGGCGTCTGTGCGTCCTTCGGAGAACTCCCTGCACCACTTGCGGACGTGTTGGACGCTGATGCAAGCTTTGCCATAAACTTCTTCCAACTGTCTATGAATTTCAATAGGTTTAAGCTTCTGCGCGTTTAAAAATCGAATCACTGAACGGATTTCACACCTGGCGGTGACAGCGATTGCAGGCTCCATCGCGGATGGCTGTTAGGACGGACTGAGCGTCGCAGCGATCGCTCCCGGTAGTGGGAATGGAGTGGGCGGAGCAACAATCAAGGCGGTGTTGCCAGATTTCACCTAGCATCTCGCATGGCGAGTGTACAGCGTTGGGAACCTTATTTTTTACTTGCCCCTCGTAGTTTCTCTTGCATAACAATGTTATACCCAAAGATATTGCTTTCCACATGCCATTGCATTCCTAGGCTCTTTCTACTGGGAAGTCTTTCTTTTTGTCATTCAGTTCAATCTCAGCTGATCTCTTTCCATCTAGAATAGATTCAATGACTTCTTTACTGATAGATGTAAGCTAAGTGATATGAAATCCTCCCCATTATGTGGCTGCTACAAGATTTCTGACCAACTGACTTGAGGCAGTCATCTACATAAAAACATTTTCCTTATAGTGTTTGCAACTTATTATGACACACACTTCTTATCTACACGACCTGCTATTTTCTTCAAAGTTGGCTTTAGTATGAGATTAAACTGCTTCAAATATGTTTACGGCCATTTGGTATTCATGTAGTTCCAGCCGTAGAGAGTCTTTTTGTTACATGGGAACTTTTAATTGATAGATCATCGCCACGATGTCTCAATGTAATTCTTTCTTCTTTGTACCAGAGAATTTGCAAGATCAGCACCCTGTAGAAGCTGGTCAATTAGAGAATATTCATTGAATTTGGCCCTTCAGTCAGATATTACATTTATTTTGTCTGGTTTCTTTTAGTGGTAAACTCCATGATGTGTTAAATAACATGTGGGTTCTCTTGCATGTAATGCATCTTGGGGTCCTTGCTGTGCATATCTTTTCTTCAGAAACTTGTTCACAAATGTAACAAACTCGGTACAGAATTT
>NC_090748.1:76421513-76429013 GCF_036898095.1 Palaemon carinicauda | reverse complement strand
TGTTTACTACAGCTGCCATCACTTAATTTGGTCTTCTCATCAAAAAGAACACAGAATGGGTAATTTACTCTGGCTTAGAATAATATTTTTTTTTTTCGTGTTAACCTTGCTTCTTTGTGCTCTTTATAGATAAATAGTTTTATTTTTATTTCAATGAAACATTTTTGAAATTCATGAGTTATTTATTTTTTAAATGAATAGCTTATCCAAATTAAAAATAAAGACCTTTATAAAGCATATGTAAAACACTTTATTCCCACCAGAAAGACTTTGTTGTATATAGAATTCTGCATAATCACCTTTCCCAGCCAGTACCATCTTGATTTCTCATTTTATTCTTTGGCCCAACCTCACTTTGCTGTTTTTGTCACTAATCTTTTCACAGTGCATTTTGTGCTTATTCAGATCCATTCTTTGCTAAATTAACCAGGAGATTAACTTCACTGATGCTGTGTGTGGGTGGAAGAAGAAAAGTGAGACCATGGAAACATCATGCGACATTTGTTGCTGAACTCCAAATAATTTCAAATATGCATTCATTAATTTTTGTCATCTCATAAGGGTTATCTGAGTTCCACAATTCCTCCAACCTGGGCAATGTGGTCCTCAGCACGAGTTTCAGAAAGTTACAGAGAAATAAACTCTTAGTGGTTCTGATTTTCCTTCACAATACTAATGCCTTAGAGAAATAAGAAATCAAGGTAGCAGAGGTTGGTGAAAAGCGTTGTTTACACAAAACACTACCTTGCTGCCTCTTTCCAGCAAGAACAAAGTGTTTTATATATGTTTTTGGAAAATTTTATTTTATTTCAATTTTGGCAGAACTTTTCATTTATAGGATAAACAGCACACAAGTTTAAGTCATATATTAAAGGAACTAATTTCAGTTTTAAAAAGAAGTATTTTTAGTTGAAATACCATCATATTTTTTACCAATTTTTGTGAATCTCAATTACTTTGAGCTGGCATTACTGTATTTTTGTTATTATAATTGAGTAGAGTATTGATGATACTGTATGTTTTAATGTTATAGCATTTGAAGTGAGTAAAAGAAATCCTGAAACTAATTTCAATCTATAAATACTATTATGAATGTATATCACTTGGAAATATTTTACATTTAGTAAAAAATAAATCAGTAAAGATAAAGAATTTTAACATGTAAATTAGATGTTAAAACTTGAATTTACCTTATATTTTCCTGTTAACAGCACTGTTCCAGAGCTGAGCAGTAAAATCCAAGAAACAATAGGAGGACTGAGTGTAACAGGAGTTCTTGAAGACTTTTCCCTCTTTGTCTTCCATCCTTATGGTGGCAAGCAGCGTGGTACATCTGGTGCACCTTACCTTGGTGCATCTCCTTTATCAGCCCTAACTGATAGTGAACGGAAGGATTCTCTCAGTGTCATGGTGGAATTTGTTAAGTTCCATATTTCCAGATCTCGCAAGATAAATTTTGAAAGTGGCACCAAAATGAAAGCTGCTAGTTTCACTGACTCAGCAAAGGCTAACGTGAGATTTTCAAGTAAGTATCATGACCATTATTTTTACAAATTATAATTTTTTACTGTTTCAACATCTTATTATATTGAAAAAATAGGTTTTTATGATTCTTACTAAATTAACTGCTGATTATTTTATATTAGCAAAGGTATTGAGGATAGCTGAAACAGATTATACCATCCAAAGAGGCAATGAGTACCCGTGGGAAGATGGAAAAAGGAAAATCCTTGGAACTAGTAGGAATAACAATGATTAGCCATAAATAATGGTAGAGCCAGTATTTGATGAGCTGGCCATTGTATTTGAATAGCTGATGAAGGAGGGGTACAACCAGAAGAATAAAAAAAAGTGTGCTAGTAACAATATACTAAAACATCTTGATGCACTATAAGGAAAAAACAGAAGAATAAGATTGCTTGAACCTGTAATGAAAACATTGGTAAAATTGCAGAAGTAAACTGAACAAATTATCTAAAGTCTATAATTGTCAGTTTGGAGTCATGCCCAAAAAATAATTTACTGAGGCAGTCATGAGGAGGTAGGTAGAACAGAAATTTGATAGAGAACCAAGACAAGTACACCTGATAGGTCTTATAAGATTGGTGTTAGATAAAAAGAACTCAGTGAGATAGAGATTTTTCTGTACCATTTTGTTATATCCAGAAGGATGAGATAGAGATGTTTGTGTACCATTTTATTATATCCGGAAGGATGAGATAGAGATGTTTCTGTACCATTTTATTATATCCAGAAGGATGAGTTAGAGATGTTTCTGTACCATTTTATTATATCCAGAAGGAAGACAGTAGGTATACATTTCAGAATAAGTTTCGGTAAATGTGGGTGTCTATAAAGGTCCTGAGTCCTTGCTGTCATCTGGTACTTGAGGAAACTATGAAAGAGTGCAAAATTGGAAGCCTGTAGAAGCTAACATGTACTGATGACCATGTATTAATACTTGAATCAGTGGAGAACACTAAAAATTATACAAAAAAAAAAAATGATAGAGTAGAAAGAGGTGTACTGTATATAAAATGATAAAGAGAGTTTACAGTGCCTTGGAACAAAGCATGTAGAAAAGTAGCTTGGAAATTTGTCATATACCGTAAATATTATGAAACGTATGTAGAGGTGAACTTGTCACTTTATATGAAATGTAACAAATTTTATCAGAATTTATGCTTAGAATTCAGAGGTGAAACACTTCTGAATTCAGAGTTAGAACACTTGTTACCACTGAAACACAATAAAATATGAAATAAATACTGAGATGGCAGTAAGAAAAAGTATTAACGCTAAGGTAGAATTGAAAAAAAATCCTCTAGTTGTAAATAAAAGTATCCTATTAAACACTAAAAGCATTTGATGCATGGTGTAAGAATTGTACTACTCTTTACCACAATGCCATACCTGTAGCTGGAAAACAGACTGATATCTTGAAGGGATGAGAAACTGTCAGAAAAGAAATAGATTTAGAAGTTGCAGGATAAAGACCTGTAAGAATGGCCAGATAAATCTAGGAAAGAGGATATTCTATAAGCCCAAAGGCTCCAACAAAATATCCCAGTGAGGAAAGGAAATAGAGGAACATAAAATACTTTGCAGGGGTGTACCTTCAAGCAATAAAATTCTAACCCAAGACAGTGAAAGTTCATGGTACAGAAGCTATGACACTACCCAAGACTAGAGAACAATAATTTTATTTTGGAGTGTCCTTTTCCTAGACCTTCTTACCATACGTAAAGAGTCACTTCTACCTTACCAAGTGTAAAGTAGCCACTGAATAATTAGTGCTGTAGTTAATCCTTTGATTGAGGAAGAATTGTTAAGTTAGTGTAGTATTATAATGTGTATGAGGAAAGTGGAGAATGTGTAAAAAATAGGTTAATGTACAGTACTGTGTGGTCTCCAAAAACTTTCCTATTAAGGGATAAAACAGAGAAACCAATTCTACAAGAAAGTATAAAAAAAAATTTACTTTCCTGCTCTAGAGCCAGTGTCAATTTTCAAACCATGGATTTAGTGAGTATAAGGAAGACCTGTGGATTCAGGCTTTATTGAATTGTCACAGCACCTTATATGCTAAAATACAACGGACACACAATAACACATTGCCGAGAACCAATACTGGCACTGGAGCTGAGGCTACTTGGTTGCTAGTATGCACTCCACTACTTCTTTTGGTTTGTCTGAAAATGCGTTATGAGGTTTTTTTTCCTACGAGTTTTTAGTACCAGACCGATCAGGCATCCTCCTCAACCTTCAAGTTAGGTATAGTTGGTTACTTCCAATTTTGCAATTCATTTTGATATTTCTTTCTCTTGTTGTAATTTTTGTACATTAGCTTTTGGACTGCTCCTTCTAGATTGCTAAGAGCAGACTTGTGAATCAACAGTAAAGCCTTTTTTGGTGTAAGGTGGGGGCCAATTCGAGGAGATAGTTATTTGATATGCCAATATGATAGAGGAAATGTAGCAAACAGTAGTTTTCAAAGTTCACATCACTGAAGGGAATGCCAAAGCCACTAGCACAAAAAATATTTAATTCAGGATAGCAAACACATACCTTGCCAGATTGCCAGGGGTTTCTTGCTGGGTCTCCTTCTTCAATAATCATAGTGGATATTGCCTCCACCAATTCTTACCCTGTTACCAAACCAGAAAGACTCTGGAGCTTCCTCCAAAGCCTGAGACCGCAAAGGTCCAGGAACTGCCATGTCTCCAGGCAGAGCAAGGGTAGAGCAGGAGGAATGCAGGAGCTTATGGAAAGGAAGGCCCTAGACTGGGGCTCCTGTAGAGGGAGCAGATTGATGCCTCTACTATTCGGGCTATAATCGAGTCATTCACAGGAGATGCAAGCTGACCAAAAAGCTTGAGTTGGTACTGAACTACGCATCTAGCTAATCCCAGGGTAAGTAGCTCAAGTCTACCGCCTAGTGGAGACCAAGGTCTCCTACGAAGACCCCTGGTATAAACCAGCCTTCTTTTCCGCACCTAGACAACCTCCAACTCAAGCTCTTCTACTTGGTTTGGGGCCTGATTCACCATATTTCCTTTACCAAAACCCCTAACTGCTGAATCCAGTGCTGCTGGGCAGATGAGATCTCAGAGTTCCTTACTAGATTGATAGTCTGAGACCCCAAGGTCTTAGCAAAACCTTTCACCATTGTAGAAAGGAGAACAATAGAATTACCTCTCAAGCCTTCTAGATGAACCATTTGCAGACTTAAAAGGCAATTTACAGAGTCCCAAGCCCTGCCCTAGGAGCACAACGCACAACATGAAAATGGTACCATCTTCAGACGGTATGATTGCTGCACCCAATTTTTAAAATTTTTTTTTACACATCTTTAATTTCACTCATCTATAGAAGAAAAATCTTGAATGAAAATTATTAATAGTTATCCCCATAAGGAAGGTAGCTTACCTTCCTCCATCCCCAGTTTATCATACAAATACTTGGCATTACAAGTGAACATGAGAGAATTAAATGTAGGAGAATACTAACTCAATCAAAATAACCATAGAAGGGTAAACCACTTCCTAACTATCATTAGATAGTTGAACTCTGACACTTTGAAGAGTAGGGATGAAAACTAAAACTAGGCCACGAGAAAATCACTTTCCCTTACTAAGCAAAAGTAGGAAAGGATAATAGCATGGATTTGCTAATATCAAATGAGTTGCCATTCTATCCACCGACATCTATTCAAGAATACATATGTGTATGTAAAAAAAAACTGCTTTTGGGAAGGAGGTGGCCATCTCTGCCTGGATCATGTTAATACATTTTCAAACAGGAGGAAAATTTGTGGCATTAATTGGTATGGAAAATATGGATCTGGATTCAGAGGAACCCTAGGCAGTATTAAGTTCAGATACTAAGGACGTAGCAACAGAGATGTTTGGTAATAAGAGAATTAATTGCAAACCTTGGTTCAGTGATGAAGCAAAAGCTTTAAGTGAAGAGCACCAAAGGTTGAGAGTTTAAATGGATGATGAACAGGACCTAAAGAAGAAACAACAACTAAATAGATGAAGAAATAGAAAGCTTTGAGAACTAATTGATAGGATGAAGAATGATCAAAATATGTTTTGAAAAGAAAGAGCTGCCGAAGTTGAAGTAGCTATGGAAGCTGGTGAGTTATGGGCTATGTTCCCAGCTGTGAGATTCTTGAGGAACACAAGACAGAAAAAATTTGAAGGGAGTGATGGCATTTTGAATGAAAATGGGAACAGGGTCATAGATGAAATGGAGAAAAGGAATCTGTTTTAAAGGTTGTAAAGCAGAGAATAGCAGAGAAAGGACAGTGACATTGCCCTAGAGACTGACCATATATACATATGATCAGCACCCAAGGTCCCGCTCCACTCAAGCTAGGACCACGGAGGGCCAGGCAAAGGCTGCTGATGACTCAGCAGATACACCTATAGGCTCCCCCAAACCCCGCATCCTTAGCTCACAAGGATGGTGAGGTTGCAACGACCAAAGGAGCTAATGAGTTTGAGCAAGACTTGAACTCCAGTCTGGCAATCACCAGGCAAGGACATTACAATCAAGCCACCACAACCCTAAAAAGACCTTGAAAAACTCGTAAATGGTCGGACTATTGGTAGGGATGAGTGCATTACTGATGTAAAAGAGCTGCTGGAGGTACAAGAACTGGTTAGTGCATAAGAGGTGAAAGATGCTTAAAATCTGTAAAAAAAATTAAAAAACTGCCAGTGTGTGCAGGATAACTACAGAAAAGCTGAAAGCGGGGCACGTAGGATGATAGAGGCTTTTAGTATAGTTGGGAGAACATAGGTAGTACCAAGTGATTGCAAAAAGACAATTATGATACCAATATGTAGAACTAAGGGAAGCAAGAGGGAATGTGGTAACTATTGGGGCATAAATTTACTGTCAGTCCCAGGGAAGATATTCATGAGAGTGATACTTACAGAATAAGGCCTATTTTATTATTATTATTATTATTATTATTATTAGCTAAGCTACAACCCTAGTTGGAAAAACAAGATGCTATAAGCCAAGGGCTCCAACAGGGAAAAATAGCTCATTGAGGAAAGGAAATAAATAAACGATATAAGAAATAATTTACAATTCATAAACTATTGTAAAAACAGTACAGTAACAACAAAACAGATATTTCATATATAAACTATGAAAAGACTTATATCAGCCTGGTCAACATAAAAATATTGGCTGCAAGTTTGAACTTTTAAAGTTATACCAATTCAGATACCCAACTAGGAAGATCATTCAACAACTTGGTCACAGCTGGAATAAAACTTATAGAATACTGTGTAGTATTGAACTTCATGATGGAGAAGGCCTGACAAATAAAATTAACTGCATGGCTAGTGTTACGAACAGGATGGAGCTGTCTGGGAAGATCTGAATGTAAAGGATGATCAGAAAAATGAAAAATCTTATGCAACATGCATAACGAACTAATTGAACGACGATGCCAGAGATTAGAATGTAGATAAGGAATAAGAAATTTAATAGACCATAAGTTCCTGTCCAACAAATTAAGATGAGAATCAGCAGCTGAAGACCAGACAGGAGAATAATACTCAAAACCAGGTAGAATAAAAGAGCTAAAACACTTCTTCAGAATAGATTGAACAATGAAAATCTCAAAAGACTTTCTCAATAAGCCAATTTTTGTGCAATTGAAGAAAAGACAGACCTAATGTGTTTCTCAAAAGTAAGTTTGTTGTCGAGAATCATATGTAAAATTCTAAAAGAGTCATACAGAGTTAAAGAAACATTATCAATGCTGAGATCTGGATGTTGAGGAGACACTGTTCTTGATCTACTTACAATATTACTTTGAATTTTGTTAGGATTCAACTTCATGCCACATAATTTGAACCAACCACTAATTTTAGCTACATCTCTATTAAGGGATTCAGCAACCCAAGATCTACATTCAGGAGATGGAATTCATGCAAAGTGTTTTCTACGCCAAACCACATGTCACTTGTACTG
>NC_090748.1:76386513-76416513 GCF_036898095.1 Palaemon carinicauda | reverse complement strand
ACTCCATCAACATACAAGTTAAACAACCACGGCGACATCACACATCCCTGTCTCAGCCCCACTCTCACCGGAAACCAATCACTCACTTCATTTCTTATTTTAACCGTACTGAGCCATCTTTAAAGCTATTTCCCTTATATCTGTAAATTCTTTGGTCTTTATTATATATTTTTGTTTGCATATTTATCAATAGGTATTATTGACCCTTAACATAAATCAGTTTATAATATAAATAGCAACTCTTTATAGTAACCATTGTTAAGTTTAACAGTAATCTGCTTACCAGCATAATTATATATCACTTGCAAATACTTTAAACTATTACTCCAATCACTAAGTGCAAGTGATTGTCCAATGGCTTTGTATCACATATATGATAACTGTACTCAGAAAACATTGTTTTGCCTATGTAAGCTGCCAATACGGACCTTATCTAATTTATAGAAGTTTGCTCTCCCCAGGGCTTTGTTGCAGGACAACGTCTCTGTGTATTTTGATGGATAAAGCAATGTTCCTTTGTTTTAAATTTGATAAGGATGTGCAGATAATATAAGTTTGTTAATATTAATGTATTAATGCAGACCTTGCAGTGTAAAGATTTTTTAACATAAAAACAACAAGGCCTGCAATATAAACTACAATTTTTCATTTGAACATTTTAACAATTGGCAACGGTTAGAAATATAATCATAATTATCTTCCTTGTCCTCTGAATGTACTTTGTAAATATCTTTTAAAATTCTGTTTTGATACAGAACCATTTATATGATTTACTGCAACAAAATTCTTTACACTGCTTGAAGCAGTTAATATGGGCAGCGACTCCTATGGCAAGCAGTTGCCACAAATGGTATCCATCAAGTCATTAAGAATAAACAATCTTTTGTAAACCGTAGCAAACTGTCTCGAATTTGGTGTACGGGTTTACCATTGTTGCTTCCCCTGCTTCTTATTTGACCAAAGAATAGTTCAATGTGATTATGAATGAATTTTTATGTCATCAAATATTGCAAAGGCCTACTATCAGAAGTAATACAACTTTTGTACAGAATCTGAAGACTTTGTATGCAATATAGAAAGTCAATGAATCCTGTTTTTGTATTGAATTTTATGGTGTCTGTACCTTCTGGTTTTCTCAATGAACTGAAATATATTTCTTCATTTATTACAAAATATTTGATATTAGCATTAATTTTCTGAATTAGGCATTTAAATCCCTTGACATTTAGATTTTAAGAGTTTGATATGCCAAGTTCGGTGTTGAATACTGTACCATTGTAAATTCAACTGTAGCTTAATTATCAAATTCACTTATTTTTTCATCAAATCAGAATTTTAAAGAAGTTGCAACAAATTCACTTAGGAGCTGTACCACTAACTTAATGTTCATCTTTTTTTCTTTTATCCTTGTCACACAAGGAGCTCTGAGCTTATTACCTATTATTATTTATTATTATTATTACTAGCCAAACTACAACCCTAGTTGGAAAAGCAAGATGCTATAAGCCCAAGGGCTCCAACAGGAAAAAATAGGCCAGTGAAGAAAGGAAATAAGGAAATGAATAAAGGATGAGAATAAATTAACAATATATTATTCTAAAAACAGTAATGGAGTTCCTCTTTTTCTTGGAATCTATACAGATGTTCTGTGTGCTCCCATTTCACATAATTTCTATTCTTATCAATGGAAATGTTCTTATCTCTGAAACAATTTCTCAAGTTTTATCATGGGACATGGATCAGCATACAGTATTGCCTGCCAAAGGTAATTTGAAAAGTGGCAGCTTGTTCCGAAACAATTGTCTCATTTATAAGCGAGATTTCTCATTTTATTTAAAAATATTAAAATCACGATATGTGAATGCATACGTTCAGTGTAAATATTATAAACTTTAATTACCTATTTATTGATTCATTTGTTATAAAGTAAAATTTTAAACTGGATAATGGTATCTTTTATACTTATAAAAACCTGTGACACCCAGGACCCATATAGTTGACATGAGGTCACTCACCGGCAGTCAAGCCAGGGATTCACCTGCCAGTCCCAATATGGCTGCCAGGTACATAAGTGGCATGATTTATCCTGCACCAGGGCATCTCCTCCCATTATTCCACCAAGGCTGTGACGGATTCAATAGAGCCTGAATCCGTAGGTCTTCCTTATGGTCATTAAGTCCTTGCTGTGTACATTGATATACTGGCTCTAGCGCAGGGAGGACAATAGTTCTTTGGAATTTTCATATCATATTGAATTCCTTGTTCTAGCTTTTCACAAGAAAATTCTTGTAGACCACACTGCAGATTAACCCAAAAATAGCAGATTTAGAAGTTGCTGAAAAAAATTCACTATTAGATTTACAATATACTGGAAACTCAATAGGAAGGCAAATAAAAGTAGTGAAAAAGGAGCATAGATAAAAATTCAGATGTGGTGTACAAGTAAGTCAGGGTGTATACATTACATAAGAAAGCTGAAAGAGTTCATTATAGGTAAAATCTGACTCAAAAATGTTGATGTTGATATACAGTAGTATGCAATGACAAATTGTAGACTATGTTGCTTATGGATGTCTCAGAAAGGAAGATTCATTGTTGTACAGATATAAGAAGTTAAAACACATTAATTAGAAACATCAATAGCCAAAACGTCTGATCTAGTGAGTCAGAAGTGTAGAAAAAACTTTATCTTCAGATTTGGAATGTAGTTTACTATCATAATTGTATTTAGATTGTGAAAGGTAGGAGATGAAAGCATTTTTTTTTTACTTTTTCTCACTCCAACGAAGTATGGCATTATAGACAGGACAAGTGAGAGTCACAGCATTGTGATCATATGGAGCCTCCAGCAAAATTTTTAAAACAAGACCACTGCTTCCACTTCTGAGGGATGTGAAAGGAACTTAATGAGGGTTAATCGTAATCATAGTAATTATGTCAAACCATTTTAGTATCAGCCCTTTAGTTATTAAAAAATATTGTCAAACAATTACATTCTTGACATTCTGTATTAATAGAATTTTATTTTTTACAGTAATTTTCAGGTAGAAAATAAAATTTAGTTTTAAATAAATATCTATTTCCTTTACAGCCATAGTTGATGTTGGTGCAGCTCATTTCAAATATGATATGAGGCGACTAACAGAAATATTAGCTTTCCCGCGAGCGTGGTATAGAAGATCAATAGTAAGACGGCTGTTTTTAGGAGACTTTACAGGGGGAACAATTCCCAGTGACTGGGATGAAACAAGTCCTGCTCCCTCTGCAAGTGAATCGCCACCAAATCATAATGCTCCTTTGAAAAGGCAATCATCATGGTACGTAAATTGTGTATAATAATTGTTGAGGATTACTAAAGAATAGACTGACTCAAAGAATTTTATCTAACATTGTGTAGATTTTAGTATTGATATCCAGAATTGTTAAAATTATTAGATATTACTTCCTTTCAATGGAAATACACATATCTCCCATTATTTAGGACTTAGCTAATATGGTATTTTATTATAACAGACAAAATCTATGGAATGTATGGTGTAAAGATTGAGGAAATATAGAGATGACTTGTTAAAGTCAAATGTCAAAAGATTGTGATTAGATGTGGGTATATTTGATACCAATATATCAAATGTGTAAACATCCTGATTTAAAACAAAAGCTTTAATTTTGTTTTGTAAAAAGAAAATGATGACAGATTGTTACTGTAGTTTCAGCTTTGAATTTTGAATACTTGGCATGTTATTTGATAGTGGAGAATACTAGTTCTAATGATATGTCACTGGTATGCAAGTGAGGTGATCCACTGAGATTTTATCAAAGAGATTCCAATCAGTGGTGTAACTAGGGTTAGTATTGTGGGAGGGGTCACTCAGGGGCACTGTGTTTTCTGGGGGTACCCAACTGGGTGTGCAACCTCTCAACTTGAGGTTTATGTTTTATGAAGAATGCAGATAGTTGATAACATATGGACAAGTTTTTAGGTCTTATATTTGTCCATAGCCACGGGTTAAAAACATCAACTAATTGACATGTGGCATGAAATAACCTATAACTTTGAGTCTACAAATGTGTACTGTTTAAAGTTAAGAATGTCTGTGAATGCTGTATTGATTATATTGACCATTAAGGCTTAATTTGGGTATGAATTATATTCTTAAACAATTATCCATACTGTAAATCAGAGATTAGTCCAAATGCATAAAAATTTGCTAAGCATTGTTCATAGAAACTGGTGTAGAGTTAATGCTCAGAATAACTGAGTCTTGCTGTTGTCATGCTGCTTTCTAAAAAAACAACAAATTCTTCCAAGTTGAGATTTTTAGCTCATTATGGGAGAATGTCAAGAGACCCTTAAGGAGGACACCCTTGTGTTACCCATATTCTTTGGCAAGTAATGTTTTTTTATTAATGTTATATATGAAAAGCTTTCCTAAAAAGCTGTTGTAGGAGGAAGTACCAAGGCTATGTTGATCAATTTCCATAGGTCAGGAAATTATTCTTTTTAAGGATGCATAAAGGCAGACATCTCCATGAGGCTATTTACAGTAATTCCTTCCTCTGATTTTCTGCTAATTAGTCTCACAACTTGTTTTCACTCAGTTTCCAGAAAGGAAGAATCTTCAAGGTATTGGTCAGCATGAAAACCATCAAATGGTTACTTGCCATTGTCAAATTTTTAGAAGGATATTTTCCATTATTTATTTAAATCAGATTACTCAACACATTTTATGTATTTGGATTTGTCTAGTAGTTCAATCATAGATTTTGTTTCATCAAGAAAGAGTAATAATTTGATGTCAAGTGTAGAAAACTAGATAGAATTTTATTTCCTGACCCTTTTATTAAATATCAATAACATTATGTGTAAGCTGCTCACTATTATAGCTGATATTCATCATCTCACATTCATAATAGTATGAAATTTCATACAGTGTGAAATCTTTTACTGTATATCATATGATTAATATTTTAGAAGGATCATAAAGATTATCTTTTGGAAATTACTTCTGAAAGTTTTATGATTCTCTTCCATAGTTCTGTTGATGGAACAGATGCCAACCGCCGGGATAATGGTAGTCTAAGCAGCGGAAGTGGCAGTGGTCAGCCTACGCCAACAATACCAGCTCAGGCCCTAGGAACTGCTGGTGCTGGAAGCCGTGCAAGAGACAAGCTGCGCCTTAATTTTGATTCTGAGGTTAATATAAGAAAGAGTCCAAAGCTATCAGGTAATATTCAACTTTTTAGTATATTATACTGAAATTTCAATAATTTTTTAATGCATTTCAATTTCATTACACTTCTCTGAAGAAAGTTTTTGGTTAAAGGATTTGTTGTGTAATTTTACCCATTAGTCACATACCTAATGTCTGAAAAGCACAAACCTCACAACCTTAAAATAAAAAAGTTTTTTTCTCATCCTTCTGGGGACCGAATGGAATGGTTTTGTATTTTTACTACTAGATAGAAACAGTGCCCTGTGTTCCACAGGAATAATTGAAGCATCTAACTCATTCTGTCTACATTATTTATGGATTATAAGTTGACATTTGTCTCTCTCCTTACTGTACTATATTTAGGGAACAGCAGTGTGAACTAAGCAAAATTGTGCATCTACCTTCATTTATATGTATGAACAAAAGAAAATTTCCTTCCTCTTTCCTTCGCTTTTCTTTTGGGGAAAGGTCTGATTTTACAATGTTCAACCTTCCCACATAATGCTTGTTTCGACCATTTGGACTAATCACAAACTCATTCAGAGTTTGCAGTAAATGCTTGGGTCAGGACTGGTAGTGGATTTCTGGTTTTTTTTACTATAGTTTCTGAACCAAGCACTCAGAATCAACCTTTCTGGGCCTTTTTAATAATGTTCCATATATTGTTATCCCTTTCTTTCCTAATGAACTTGCTGATACGAGTTTGATTACAATTTCCGGTTTGGCAAATGTTCCATTAGCACATAAACAATTCCACACTGATCAGTCACATACTTTTTATGATCCACTAACACAGTCAGATTTGATGAATGTTCTTTTAGTTATGCAATCTAACAATATGCATTGTACTTGTAATTTAGGATGATTTAGCATTGTGAATTGTGGTGTTTCTACTAGTATTTTCATTCCCGGTGCTATTAATAGCACTTCCATTTCTGATTCTGGTTTTTACCTAAAGGAATGTAAATGAGAGCCTAGTACCTCCAGGAATGAAAGTATAAATATGGTCTCCTTTCAATATCCCAAAGGTTTAGCATGTTTTGGTGGCTTTAGTAATTTACAAACATGTATTATGGCTACTTTTCTTTCAGTTCAAGGTACAGACTTTGTGCATGACATTCCTACAGAGGACACGAATACCCTTTTGGAGGGAGCATTTGATTCAGACTTTATTATAAGTAATTGCTGAAACAAATTCATAAAAGATGACTAGAATATATACTGATGTAGCTTATTCATTTATGTTGGCTTAATCAGCTGAGTCTACTATTGCTCCAGTTTTTGGAAGTTGTTAAGGCTAATTATATTTAGGTTGCAGAAAAGCCTTATCAAATATCAATTCTCAATTGTGTCCCCACTGGATGTCACCTTACCTAACAGAACAATTACCAAGTGAAGCTACTCACAGGTCCGGCAACTGCTTGGGATGAGAGCAAGACGCTGACCTGCACTGACACTATGATCCTTGTTTTCTTTGCTGCACATATGACCTGTGACTGTTGTATTGCCTCAAGCCATAGGAAGTCTGGGGAAAACAA
This sequence comes from Palaemon carinicauda, assembly GCF_036898095.1. Taxonomy (NCBI): domain Eukaryota; kingdom Metazoa; phylum Arthropoda; class Malacostraca; order Decapoda; family Palaemonidae; genus Palaemon; species Palaemon carinicauda. Next base: position 76,409,762 of record NC_090748.1, on the reverse strand, counting down.
TCTTTTTCTGTATCTTCTTCATCACTTTCAAACCAATCAGGCTCAGAATATTTGTTGCTGGTTAAATCACTCGCTGCCATAACCTTGGATTTCAACTCCTGTATAATTATCTCCTGCTTCTACCTAACTCAGATTATTAGTATCTATTTCACCTCCAGTTTCAATAACCTGTTCACCATCTAATTTTTCACTTCCGTTCTTTTCTTCTTTTGCAATTGGCACAACATCTAGTAAGCAAGCACAATCTTGCCCTTTGACACCTTACCCCAAACACCCTTTGGCATTTTGAATTTATGATGAATCAGTAGTCATACTATTCAACAATAAGGACAGAAAATTTCAACCAAAAAGAAGGAAAAGTGGCAGAGATTTAAGCACAATGATAACAAACAGTGGGACACAAACTCTACTCGGCAGTCATGGTAACAGATAGAGGTCTCAGTGTTTTATCAACCACTGTGGGTCATTCAGCTGAGTCATGGCCTTGCTGTCTAATGTAAACAACACTCCCATGCATGTATAGACCTATAGGTTCTCTTATCTATATCTGGAGAAATTGCAGAGATTTTTTGAAAAAAAAAAATTCCCAACATAAATTACGTTTATGGTGCTGAAGGGAGTTTTCACCTGACATGAATTACGTCTTATGGCGCTCAAAGGGTTAGATTTTTTATTAATGTTTGACATAGTTTATAGTATTTTTATATGAATCGCATGTGGCTTCATTGAAATTAAAATTTTTAGTTTAAAATAATTATTCTAGTACTTATTTTGGATTCATTTAGTTTCCTTTTTGCTCATTCTCATACTATACAGTAGAAAGAATAAATGCAAATGGTAGTGAAATAGAGAAGACACTGTTTACTTGCTGTTTTGACAAAAGAACTTATAAAAAAAAAATTTTTAGTTGAAGCTTTTCCTTTTTTGAATGAATAGCACATGAATCCAAGGTAAGAATTAAAATAATCAATTTTAATATAAAAATTATGTTGATGACATTTTAGATGACTTTTCCTTTTTCTCTCAATTCCATAAGACTAATACTTTCCCTCCCTTCAACTCAACCTAGACATCTTATTCCAAAATGATGTTCACACTTTGAGAAATATAGTATTTCTGGGTCGACCTGTGGCGGCAGGTGAAAAGAGTCCTTCTAATATACCTTTTCTGATAAAACCTTCCAATTATACCAGAGAAAGATAAAAGCATGGAATGCTGAGGTTACAACCCTCGCGCGAGCACCTTTTGGGTGTCGTGTATAAAGCAAAGGCGCGTGAAATCCACTATTCACAGGTTGTCTTCCATTTAGTTAATTCCTTCGTCAAAGGGATGGGCCGATACAAAGGCCCTAGCCAACCTACCAGAGCCACACCACCCACGCCCCGACGCGAGCGCCATCTGAACAACATCCTTCTTTTTGGACTGCGACATTGTGGGAAATTTTTGTGGTGCTCTCGGCTTTTTTCACACTCGTGGATTTATTTCGTCATGTCCGAAGCTCCATCTTCACACATTCCAATGTTAAGTACCATAGTTTGTTTTGACAGCTTTTTATAGTACCGGGCTTTTTTTTTATATCCAGTATAGTCTGTTTTATCATTCCCGTGTGGCCCTTCACGGCGGCCATTGTTTGTTCACTTGTCTTGGGAATTCATCTTAGTCTGCCCATTTAGTACTCTGTCACTTAGGTTCTTGGTTAAGTCCCTGGCCTTATGCCTTTGGAACCGTTATTATTTTTTTCGTTATTATGCTCATGGTACTTTTTGCTAGCAAGTCCAGCCTACGAACAAGATAGCGTTCTAGCTTTGTTATTGTTTAGTACCCGCCCCACCAGGGCGTTCGTCACTCGACTTTGCTATTTATTTTGGGTTTTAGCAGATGCTATTCTTCGTTTGTAGTCTTATCTTGGTGTACAGTTTTATTTTATACGTTTATAATAGTGTTGTGTGATTATTAGTCCTGATTTGGTGTCCAAGAGAGCGAGAGCTTGGGGTTCCCGTTTTCTGTTCGCAGTCACGAGTTACCCCTTTCTCTCGTTTTCTTTCTTAGCTCCGGTGGGTGAGCGGATTTCCCGTTTTCCGTTTTGTGCGTTCAACGGGTTCTCCCTCCCTCACCTCTCCCCCTACGGGTGTATGATAACTTACGAGTTATTTAATTTTGGTTACTTTTCAATAGTTAGCGTTATTTTTAGGTCCGAGTTTCGTCCTCTCCCCGTTACGGCTTGGGAGTAGTTATGAACGTTTTTCCACTCCGCCTTGAGTTCTACTCCGCCATGAGGGATTCTCAATGACTTTAGTTCTATTGTTATATTTATATATTGTTTACTACATGGGACGGGCTTCATATTGTTTAGATACGACCCTCTGGTGGCCCTTACTGCGGTCTCAGGCCACGGCCATATCCACACAATAGCCATTGTTATTACAACTGTGTTATTATTCACAATATAATTATTCAGGACCTTTCTTCTCCCTCCGGCTTCACCGGAGATCGTAAATACACTTTACTATTATCTAAGCTTTAGCCTTTAGATGCGGCTTGTGTTTTATATCTTTCACAATTGAATTATTAGCCACAATTGAATTATTCAGGACATCTCATCATCCTCCGGCTTCACCGGAGGTCGCCCATACACTTCACACTTATATTTGCCTTGCCTTTAGGTAAGGCTGGTGTTTATATTTATTTTAAGGGCCTGTCACTGCTTCCCCGACCCTCGGAGGTCGGCAGATTGCTTTAGGTTATTTATTCTTCTGTCATTAACAGACATTAGGTAAATTACAATTATACAAACAATTGAATATTAAAGCGCCAGCAATTGTATGGGGCTGTATCATCTTAAAAGTGGTATTCAGATATTAGTTAAATGCAATATTGGAGCTTAGGGAATTCAGTGAGTGCCGGAGCTCTATAATAATAGGGTTTTTTAACCCCTTATCAGAGTTTCAAGGAACACCAGACTCATGTCTCCTTTCTTTTACAGAAGATCCGATGTACTGCCGAAGGATGCCCTGCCTCGTTCAACGACCCCGTTGGGCATGACCTCTGTCGGTCTCATGCGCACTGCTCCATCCCCTTTATCCGGGAACCGGGCCAGGCCCAATATATGGTCTGGTTCCCGGATTTGTGCTCGCTCTGTTACGAGCTGTCGTCAATTCTACTGAACGATGATGTAAGTGGGTTTTCCTTTTGTTCCTTATTTCTCGTTGGCAGACACTAATTTAGCCATGAATATGATATACACAGTATATTTTGGAGAGCAAACCCCCTCCTGCATCACTAATCACTGCAAATCTTTCAGGCCGATGATGTCTCTCTTCGTTCAGCAAGGGCTACTCTTCGTCCGTGGGTGTCGGGCTTCGGCAGGAATGCCCCGTCTGGCGCACCTTATCTCCTCGATGGAGACATGGCCTCCCGTCTCTTCCCAGGCTCGACTACTGCTGCAGTCTCCCCTGACGTTGCTGCCCCCTTAATTGAAGAAGTCAGGGCCACCATTTCCGCGGAGGACGAACCCCTCGTACCGCTGGACGTGGCAGATCTGGATATAGACGTAGAACCCAGGGACGAGCAGGTAAGTGGTGCCGAGTTGGTGGAAACCCTTTTCTCTCCTACTCCCTCTTCTACCTCTTCCTTTCTAGGTTTTGATAACTCTAAGGCTTCTCCTCGGGATCCCTCTGCCTCCGTACGACCCAAGGTGAAGCCACTTCGAACTTATAAGACTTCAGCTTTGCCAGTATCAACGTCACCGGTCCCCGGACCCTCGACAGCTTCTGATATTCATATTGCTCCTCGTAAAACCACGATGCCTAAGAAGTCTAAGTCTACCAAATCCAAGACAAAACCAACGGGTGGCTTTCAGGTACCCTGGGGCGATCTCGTCCCCATCGAACTGGTCAGAGATTTGGTCAGAGAACAAATTCAACATCAGTCTGGGGCGATGACAGAGATTAAGGATATGATGGCTACTCTGATCCGCGCCGGAACTCAGCTTCCTCCCCCTTCTGCCCCAGACGCATCGAAGCTACCGCCCTTCGATAAAAACAATCCTTGGCGGTTTGCCTTGCATGCCCCATTCTTAGATGGTTCCCTAACTCTGGAGGGCATAGGCACCCGCCCTCTAGAGGACCTGGAGTTCTACCCCCCGGGCCTAGAATTCCCGTTCAATGGTTTTGTACGTTTAAAGGAACATGCATTGGTCCGTATGGACAAGGTACCGAAGGAAACGGTGATATTTCCAAAAGAGCAGGCCCAGGCTATCTGGGCCAGAACATTATCAGAGTGGGGGTGTATTAACTCCAAGCTCACCCCACACAAAGGTGCCTACACTATTTTTACGACAGAGGCCTCCATCTCTTTGCCGCTCATAGACAAAGTCACAGAGCTGACTATACTGGCCATCAAGGAAGGCTCTTCCATCCCGGCTCTCAAAGAGACGGACCCCACCTCTTTGCTTATTCCGGGTACCTCTGCAACCTGGGATGCCGCGGCTTCTACCTTCACAGTGGGGAAGCTAGACCCGGACTGTGCCTCTACTCTTTTCTCTGAGAAGCTTCCCAGATTAATAGAAAGTCTTCTCAAAACTGAGTTCGAGACCCGTACTAGACTAGCTAGGTCCCTCCAATCCATCACCTCCATGGAGTCCCTAGCATCTCTTTACCCAGAGGAAACGCTGTTCAGAGTCGCCACAAAGAACCAGCTGCTGTCCTACCAAATAGACCTCCATGACTTCTGGTCAGCTCGAGTTAGTTGCAGGAAGTTTGTTCTGTCTGAGGCCTCCATCAGACATGAACCGAACAGGCTGATAGCGTCCTCCTGCTGGGGTAAGACCCTCTTCCCTCAGACCGAGGTGGATAAGGTTCTTCAGGACGCGGCGAGGGCAAACCAAAATTTGCAGGTAAGGTGGGGTCTCTCAGCCAAAAAGAGGTTCGAACCCCAGAGACACACGTTCTTCAAGAAGAAGCAGAGGTTTAGTCCTTACAAGACTGCCCGGGGTACCTCGTCCCCACAGTCTTCCGCTGCCTCGACTTCTCAACAACAGGCGCCCCCTCAGCAGGTAGTCTACCTCACTGCTCCCCCTGGCACACAGCCCAACCCCTCATGGATGTCCTCTCCTGCATACAACCCTGCCTATGAATCCTACGGTTCCATTCGTGGATACCAGAGAGGGAGTTTCAGAGGTAGAGGACAGTTCCGCCAACGCGGCGGACCTAGAGCAAGGGGTGCCCGTGGAGGGAGGGGCCCTAGGTTCACTCCCTCCTAATGATGTGATGCTGGTGGGAGGGAGACTTTATCACTTTCGAGACCATTGGACCTTCAGTCCATGGGCTCATAGCATAATATCCAGGGGCTTGGGTTGGAAATGGTCACAGGGATCCCCTCCTCCACCAGTGACCTTCTTCCAGAGACCCACTCCCATCCTGGAAGAGTACACCGCGGAGTTACTCAAGAAGAAAGCAATCAAACGGGTTCGATCCCTGAAATTCCAAGGCCGCCTGTTTACAGTCCCAAAGAAGGACTCGTCGGCGTTGAGGGTAGTTCTGGACTTGTCGAAGCTCAACTCTTACATCCTTTGCGACAAGTTCCGTATGCTGACTATCTCTCAGGTACGGACCTTACTTCCCCGTGGGGCCGTCACCACCTCTATCGATCTTACCGACGCCTATTATCATGTCCCAGTAGCTCGAAACTTCTCTCCTTACCTAGGCTTCCGTCTCGGCAAGAGAGCCTTTGTATTCAAAGTCATGCCCTTCGGTCTCAGCATTGCCCCCAGGATATTCACGAAACCGGGGGAGACGGTGCTCGAGCAACTTAAACACCAAGGGATACAGATCATCGCCTATCTGGACGATTGGCTCATTTGGGCCCAGTCGCACCAGGAATGCAACAGAGCTACGTCGAAGGTACTCCATTTTCTCACCAAACTGGGCTTCCAAGTCAACCTCCGAAAGTCTCGCCTACAACCATCAAGCCACTTCGAATGGTTAGGCATCCGTTGGGACCTTTCAAAGCACAGACTCTCCCTTCCTCCCAAGAAGGTAAAGGAGGTAGCTTCCAAGGTCAGGAACTTTCTCAAACACAGACAGGTGTCCAGAAGAGCTTTAGAACGAATCCTCGGCCTTCTCCAATTTGCCTCACTGACCGATCTCCTATTAAAAGCCAAACTCAAAGACATCAATCGAGTTTGGAGAAAGAGAGCGACAATACCTTTAAGAGACAAGACCTCGAAGATCCCCTCTGTCTTAAAAATGAGACTACAACCATGGTCCGAACGGAGGAACCTCTCCAAATCGGTTCCTCTACAGTTCCCCTCTCCGCAAGTGACAATTCATACCGACGCGTCTCTGAGTGGATGGGGGGGTTACTCCCAACATCAGAGGTTTCAGGGCTCTTGGTCACCCGCCATGAGGCAGTTCCATATCAATGTTCTCGAAGCCATGTCGGTGTTCTTGACCCTGAAGAGAATCTCTCCTCCGAGGTCGACCCACATCAGAGTAGTCTCAGACAGCACGGCCGTAGTCCACTGCCTCAACAGAGGGGAATCCAAATCACCCAACCTGAATCAGATCCTGGTCACTATCTTCGCCTTGGCAGCTGACAAAGACTGGTTCCTGTCAGCAACTCACCTAGCAGGAGTCCAGAATGTGATAGCAGACTCATTATCCAGGACGAGCCCACAGGAATCGGAGTGGTCCCTGGACATGCACTCCTTCCGGTGGATACTCAGGCTGGTTTCAGGTCTCCAGGTAGATCTATTCGCGACCCGACTCAATCACAAACTCCCATGTTATGTTACCCCGAACCTGGACCCTCAGGATTATGCCATGGATGCATTAACCCTGGATTGGAACCATTGGCAGAAGATCTACTTATTCCCTCCTGTGAATCTTCTACTGAAAGTCTTGCACAAACTCCGCTCCTTCAACGGGGCAGTGGGTTTAGTGGCACCTCACTGGCCAAAGAGCAGTTGGTTTCCTCTCCTCCTCGAGTTGAAACTCCGTCCCTTCCGGATCCCATTCCCCAAACTGACCCAAGTGGTCCAAACTCGGACTGTGTCAGATTCCTCAAGGATAGCCAAAACCCTAACTTTGTGGATTTCATGAAGTTTGCGGCTCGTAGGGATGCAAACATCGACCCAGATAATGTCCTCTTTATAGAATCAGACAAAAGGGACTCTACGATTCGCCAATATGATTCGGCACTTAAGAAACTAGCAGATTTCTTAAAGAATTCAGACCATTCGGTTATGACTCCTAATTTAGCCATCTCCTTCTTTAGGTCCATATTTGACAAAGGCCTAGCAGCTAGCACTATAACCACCATTAAGTCAGCTCTGAGGAAAGTCTTCCTGGTTGGGTTTAACATTAACCTGGCGGAGTCTTATTTCTCATCTATTCCAAAAGCATGTGCTAGGCTTCGACCTTCGGTTCGTCCACAAAAGGTGTCTTGGTCTCTAAATGATGTCCTCAAACTGGCCTCCGACACGGACAACGAATCCTGCTCCTATATCACTCTTCTTAGGAAGACTTTATTTCTAACAGCTTTGGCCTCGGGTTCTAGAATCTCAGAACTAGCAGCTCTCTCACGAAACTCAGAAAACATAGATTTCCTCCCTTCAGGTGAAGTACAGTACTTCTTTCTCCAGACAGGGCGTTCCTAGCTAAAAACGAAGACCCCCAAAATAGGTGGTCCCCTTGGAAGATTATTCCTCTTCTCCAAGATACTTCTCTATGTCCAGTCACCACTCTCAGGGCCTTTTTAGCCAGGACTGCTACCCGATCGTCTGGCCCCTTGTTTATCAGAGAACAAGGAGGCACCATTTCCATACGTGGTATTAGGCAACAGATCCTATACTTCATTAAACAAGCCAATCCGGGATCATTTCCCTATGCTCATGATATCCGGTCAGTAGCTACCTCCATCAATTATTTCCAAAATATGGACTTTGATGACCTTAAAAAGTACACGGGTTGGAAATCTCCTATGGTCTTCAAACGCCACTATCTAAAGAACTTACAGGCCCTTAAATACCCAACGGTTGCAGCTGGGAACCTTATCTCTCCCCAGTGATCTTTTGTTCTTCCTTTCATCCATCTCTTTTCTTCTCCCTCCTACCCGCCACTCGCACCACGACGCCGCTTCCTTGGTGGTTCGTTAGCCCTAAGTTTATTACATATTGGGTTAATATGATTGTAACTATTATTGTTTACCGTAATTATAGTGTTGGGGTATTCTTAGCCATGTCAGTTTTGTTGCATGTTTACTCTGATACTCGGAGGCTTCCCTGTTATCATGTTTGTTTAACCTTACTCTCACTATGCCCTGGGGCTAGTTTATGTTTTATGCTTACTTACCTTAATTATATATGGTTTTCTTTACATGGTGTTTTTTCTCTCCCCTCATTAAATTAGTAGTTATTGTTGGGCTTGGAAGGCATTCTCTGGTATATTTTCACCGGCCGCCACAGGTCGACCCAGAAAAGGGATTTTGACGAAGGAAAAATCTATTTCTGGGGAGAGACCTGTGGCGCCCGGTGAAACCCTTCCCTTTTATTTTACACGATCCCACCCTTTCCTTTCCAAGCCATCATGGCCAATACAGAAGGATGTTGTTCAGATGGCGCTCGCGTCGGGGCGTGGGTGGCGTGGCTCTGGTAGGTTGGCTAGGGCCTTTGTATCGGCCCATCCCTTTGACGAAGGAATTAACTAAATGGAAGACAACCTGTGAATAGTGGATTTCACACGCCTTTGCTTTATACACGACACCCAAAAGGTGCTCGCGCGAGGGTTGTAACCTCAGCATTCCATGCTTTTATCTTTCTCTGGTATAATTGGAAGGTTTTATCAGAAAAGGTATATTAGAAGGACTCTTTTCACCGGGCGCCACAGGTCTCTCCCCAGAAATAGATTTTTCCTTCGTCAAAATCCCTTATTTGCACGGAAGTTGAATGACAGCATTGCATTGGGGTGGATAATGCAAAAGTGGATATGCAATTGAAAATAGATATTATTTCTATGAACCTTCCTCTAATGTTCATAATGCTTCTTCTTTGGAAGCTCGGTATCAACGACTTTTACCCATAAAGCTAAAATCTTCCCGTTTTTGCTTTAAATGCCACTATTACATTGAGAAAATCTAGCAGTTAATTGCAAGAATCAAGACTGTGTCGCACCACAGAACCTTTCTATTTTCAGGTTTTGTGTCACATTAGCCTGACACAGCCCTGTTCTCCAGATTGTTAGGTTTTTAGTACATTTAAAGTTGTCTTTATCTGGATTTGTTAGTGACTACTGTGTAGATTGTTCAAGGGCATTATTTCTGGTCGATCATGATGTGCATTCTCTTTGTATCTTGTGTGTGGGAAAGTATTGTGATTTAAGTAACCATTGTGAGGAGTTCAAGGCCTGTCTGTTCCTCTCATGGAAAAGTATATTTCTATGGTTAGTGATAATATTAAACATTCTGAATGCAAAAAGAGACTTTGATTTAGTTCAAGGAGAAATCCAATAAAGGCTAGGCTACTTAATTATAACAGGGACGATGACATTAATGACCTATTTCTTTTTCTTCACCTCCATCAGTATGTGGGAGACAGAAATAAAAGTATCAGGGGAGATTCATTGAAATAAACAGAATTTTGATGATAATTTTTTTTTATTTCTATACTCATTTAATGTTCATATGCATGCCCACTCTCCTCACCATTGACTTGTGTTGTAACGTGTTGTCAAGATGATAGGGAGGGAATAGTTTTTACTTTGAAACTTAAAAGACAAAGGTTCTGTGGTGTGTTCTAGCTTCTCTTCTTGCCATTGACTGCTAGATTGTCTCATTATTTTACTATAGGCATAAGCTTATTGAAAAGATGGAAAATGGGAAATCTTTTAAGATTTGGGGTAAATGTCAATAAAACCGAGCTTCCAGAGAAGAAGCAATACATACATCACGTGAGTATAGAAATAATAAAGTTTGCTATTAAAATTTCAGTTTTATACCCCCAGGAAACAGTAAATTACTGAACAAAATGTGTTGATTAACCTATTGGGAAGATCTTATAATCTCAGTTTTATTTACACCAGGCTTTCGTAGCTTTTTGTATAACCCTCATGGGTCATTGCTAGTCTATATTTTTTGACAGTCATTATGATCTTCATCTACCCCCTCATTAATTAAACAATCAGAAAATAAGGGTCAGTAGGCAAAGGTGGTAGTTTACTTGTGTAAGCATTTGCAGTATTTGGGTAGCCCTACTAGAACAGTACTGGATGATATTGATTTTTTATCCCTTCTTTAGACACCACAATGCCATGACAGTCGGCAGACACCAAAAATTTGGAAAATTAAGGATACTTTTCTTCTACATATAATTGACATTTCATACAAATATTGTCCTTGCTTTTTACTGTGCTGTACTCCTATTTTCAGTTTTCTCTTTTACATTTTGAAGCATTTTAGTAGACTTTATATTTATATATTTTAGAACAATTAACGGTAATTTCTAAATAAAGAGGAGGTTAGAGACTGAATTTCTTTTCAGTCTTATTATTAAGAAAATTTCTTAGTTTTTATTAATGTTTGATATTCATGTATCTAAAATACTGTAAACGTGGAATTGGATATACACACAGTAATTGCATGAATATTGACCCCTGTTCTTCATGTGTTGTAATAAACAGGCAAAGCAGATGGGCTGTGTGAAGATGACATAGAAGGATCTGGAGCATGTCCAACATCTGACATCAATTCGTCGAAGAGGAAAAAGGAAGGCGAAGATTCTGGAGGAGTAACACAAGCTGCAAACAAATCAGGCTCTTGGGAAACATTAGTGCTTTTTGCTGTCAATTTTACACGCCTTAATGTTCAAATGAACATGGGGAATGTTATGGGAAATGTTGTGTAAGTATCTCAGAACTTTTTAATATTACAATATATAACTACCCAATCATCCTTCAGTAAAGTTTTGTAGTTAAGATTAATGTAATTTGTGCCCCTCCACTTCTCTCATTCAATTATATTTATCTTAAGATTTCTTTACAGGATCAATAATTTTAAGATTTTGAAGATTTTCGGTTTGTCTGCTTTGTATTTTTTTATTTCACCATTTGAAAATTTTTTCAACCACAAACTATTATCCCAATTTTATAATCTTTATGCTCTTGTCATTATGCAAATGAGTGAATCATAAATAATTTATTCATTTCTTGGATGGTTGCATAGTTTATTGTCATGCTCTTGCCATCTTTGGGTATTTTTTCACCAATGATAGATATTGTGAATACAATATATGGCTGACAGCCAAGGAAAGTTCAGTTTTTGTTTAATCATCGTAATTTTTTCTTATTTTCCTCTGCTATTGAAATTTATTATGGATTTAGGTAAGCTAATGACTACTGAAAGTTGAGACTTCCTAGTTGTTTTCATGTTTGCACCATTTGATTTTTGGCTAACTTTAGTCATGCTTGATTTTCTTATAACTGCCTATGATTGATCAGCAGGAAATTAAGACTAGTGTTTAATTAGGTATTTGGTTATTATTATTATTATTTCTACCTCATTAATCCTTTCTCCTTCCAATGATATTTCATCTTCCATTGCATACTGTACTCCGTTCTCATCATCTCTGTCTTTCTTATATTGATCTTCAGCCCAACCTTGTGTGATATTTCATGCATTCTGGTAAGGAAGCATTGCAAATCCTGTGGTGTTCTGCTAACTCGAACATCATCATCAGCGTACTCTAGTTCTGCTAAATTCCTATCACCAATCCAGTCCAGTCATTCTCCTCCATCTCGGACTGTTCTACGCATTACAAAATCCATGATGAGGTTAAACAACATAGGTGACAACACATTCTCTTGGAGTACTCTGCTGTTCACTTGAAATTCATTTGATAAGACTCTATTAACATCAACTTTGCACTTGTTATGCTAATGAACAGACTCAATCAAATTTACATACATAAGAGGAATTCCATAAGAATGCATTACTCTCCATAAAATGAGTGGGTGCTCACTATCAAAGGATTTTTCATAGTTCACAAATGCCATCAAAAGTGAATTTCTATATTCTACGCATTGCTGTACAACATGTCTCAAAAGGAAAATTTGGTCAGTGCAACTTCTACCTTTTCTAAATCCTACTTGTTCATCCCTCAACTTTTCATCAATCTTTCTCTCCAGTCTCTTTACAATAAGCATACTATGTATTTTCATTACAACTGAGGTAAGTGTTACCTCTGTAATTATTGCAATCAGTCAAGTCTCTCTTTTCTGCCATTTTCACCAACACTCCTAACTCCTATTCATCAGTTTTGCCTCTTCATGCCACATTCTACAAAATAATCTTGTAAGTACTCTGGGAGTTACTTCATTTTCAGCCATTATCATCTCAGCAGTTATTCCATTGTATCCAGGGGCTTTCCATCTCTTTAGTGTTTTGAGGATAGCTTCAACTTCAAACATACTGAATTCATTCAAAGGTATATCAAGGTCTTCATCAGCTTCAGGAATATCAATCAAATTATTCCCTCCATATCTAAAGTGTTCTATTCAACATTGTCTTTCTTCATCTTCTATTGTTATAACAGATCCATCTCTCTTTTTGATGGGTATGTGCTTCTCCTTTGCCCCCATGGAGATTTCATTGATAATTCTATGAGCAATTCTTATACCATAGCCACTTCCTGAATTGATAGCTTTGTCAGCGTCATCTGCTTTAGTCTAAATATTCTCTCCAGTCATTCCTAGGTTTTCTTTTGATATCACTATCAATACTGTGATACTTAGGATGCTCTACCTTGTAATTTTCATTACTTCCTCGAAAACTTTCAACAATCAACTTCTGTTTTTGTCTCGGTTTTATACAGTAGTATCCAAAGTATCATTTGATATCCATGGCCTTCTCCTTATAACTGCGTATCCCAAGACTTCACTACCAACTGACTGATATATGTTCTTAATATCACACCGTTCTTCATTAGCTCTCTGCTCTTTGTCTCTTAAAATCTCTAAGACTGCAAATTGATTCCTACATTCAGTTGCTAATGCTTTTTTGTGCTCTTTTTCTAAAAGTTTAGTTGATTCTCGACAGCAGATTTACTTTTGAGAAACACATTAGGTCTTTGTCTTCTTCATTTGCACAAAAATAGGCTTATTGAGAAAGTCTTACAAGATTTTCGGTGATCAATCTATTCTGAAGAAGTGCTTTAATTCTTTCATTCTACCTTGTTTTGAGTATTGTTCTCCTGTCTGGTGTTCGACTGCTGATTCTCATCTTAATTTGTTGGACAGAAACTTACGGTCTATTAAATATCTTATTCCTGAACTAGATATTAATCTTTGGCACCGTTGTTCAATTAGTTCATTATGCATGTTGCATAAGATTTTTCATAACTCTGACCATCCTTTACATTCAGATTTCCCAGGACAATTCTGTCCTGTTCGTATTACTAGGCAGGCAGTTAATTATAATAGCCAGGCCTTCTCCATCATGAGGCTCAATACTACACAGTATTCAAGAAGTTTTATTCCAGCTGTTACCAAGTTGTGGAATGATCTTCCTAATCGGGTAGTTGAATCAGTAAAACTTCAAAAGTTCAAAGTTGGAGTAAATGTTTTTATGTTGACCAGGCTGACATGAGTTTTTATTGTTTATATATGACATCTGTTTTTGAAGTTGTTAATAGTTTATATAGGACATATCTGTTTTGACTTTGTTACTGTATTAGAATGATTTATTGTTAATTTATTCTCATCGTTTATTTATTTCCTTATTTTCTTTCCTCACTGGGCTATTTTTCCCTATTGGGGCCCTTGGGCTTATAGCATCTTGCTTTTCCAACTAGGGGTGTAGCTTGGCTAGTAATAATAATAATAATAATAATAATAATAATAATAATAATAATAATATCAAACCTATATATTCTATCTACCTTTCTGTTGGGTGCTTTCAGTTTTAATTTTAGTGTGGCAAGGAGGAGCTGGTGATCACTTCCAATATCGGCACCTCTATAGCTTCTTACATTTCTCAGAGTCCACCTTCTCTCTTTATTAATGGTAATGTGATATATTTGATTTTTGTAATTACCACACGGTGAAGTCCACATATAATTGTGGATGTTCTTGTGTTGAAAAAGAGTACCTCCAGTGACAAGATTGTTTTCTGAACAGAAACTTATGAAATGTGCTCCATTTTCATTTGCAACTTCGCCAAGACCCTCGATACCCATCACATTCTCTACCCCTTGATTATTACTTCCAACTTTAACATTGAAATTGCCAATCCCAATTTTCATATCTCTCTCTGGGATCTCATATATTACACTCTGCAGTTCTCCATTGTATTCATCTTTCCCTTCTTCAGGGAAATCATTTGTTGGGGAACAGCAAACTATAATACTCATTTGGCACTGCTTTGATTTGAACTTTGCTGGTAACAATCTACTATTTACAGATCTCTCTTGGTTAATGCCTTTTCTGCTCTTGGTGTCATTATCATTCTTACTCCTCTTCCAACTCCGTCTGATCTTTCTGAGTATATTATTATTATTATTATTATTATTATTATTATTATTATTATTATTATTTTTTAAATATTTAACTTAGCCGGTGAATATATAATAGCTGCAACTCTGTTGCTCGACAGACACATACAATAAAAACTCGCCAGCGATCGCTATACAGGTTGCGGGTGTGCCCACCAGCGCCAACTGTCGGCCAGATACCACTCTCGATGTAAACAAAGACTCAATTTCTTCTCTGTCGACGTGTCGACAAGACGTACTTTTACTCGCTGTAGAACCTGGAGTTTTTCCCATCATATTTGGTGAAGTACTTTAATTTGGTTTGAGCTTTCGCAGTGCAGGTGTTTTATCTTCATCTTAAATCTTGAACTCGTTTTTGGATAGATTTAATTTTTTGATGACAAAGAGAGTATGGACTTTCTTTGACTTTTAAATGGCCGACCCTTCCCTTAGACGGAAGTGTGTTTAGGCTTTTAGCAATTATCTTATCACGTTATAAATTAATTATAGATTTTCCTCTATATATTTTATATCTCACCGCCTTTTTTAGGCCTCTTCGATTAACTTTCCATTTATAATAAACATAAAAATGATTTGTTTATATGCGACCTTCCTGAGAGTAGGCGGTCCTAACTTGGAAACTGAAGTTAAACAACGTTGAGCCCTTTCAATGGTAAATAGCTTTTAAAGAGCTAATGATTTAAAACTTTTTAAATGAATATTTTTTGATAGATATTTTATGAAAGATTTTCTTTGAATAGTCTTCGTACTGTTTCAAAGATGAACTAACGTTTAGTTTATTTATGCTACGCAGTTTGCGCTCTATCGTTACGATAGAGAGAGAGAGTATCACGGTTTCACTTTGCAGAAAGAGTAAATCGATTCTGACGTTTTGTTCATTCTTCTTTCAAAGCTTAAATGTTTTAAATTATATTTTAAAGGAACTTTTTAATTGAAAAACCTTTCAGTTTTTTTCCTTTGGTCAAATAACATGTTTTTTTGACGAAACGTAAGTGGGCTCTTCTCTTAGGTGCGTAATCAAGAGAGAGAGAGAGAGAGATAGAGACGGAGGGAGAGAGAGGGGAGAAAACGTTCCGTTCAAGCGGGTAACGTTGTTCTCGAGTTACTCTCGTCCCTAGTCTCTGTACGGGGAGAAAGGATAAAACATTTTTAGTTTTTTTTTTTTTTTTATTCTCGTCCCCAGGCAATGTACGGTGAGAGATTGAAAACGTAGTTTTGAATGAACTAGTGTTTAGTCTCTTCCCCATCCACTGAAATTTTTATCTTAAAATATGTTTACTGTTGTTTGCTGGTATTAATGTGCTTGCATTATACGACTGATTTCGCTATTACTACCTTTTGATGAGGTTAGAATTGCGTGCTTCAGGTAGAAATCAGTAAAAGTTTCGATTTCAGTGAAATAAGTGCTAAACAGAAAATCGTAGTGATAAAGTGATATTGCGCAAAGTGTTATCAGTGTTGCGACCGAGGGTTCGTCTGTTCGTGCCTGTCGTTCGCCTAGTCCGGGACCTCTTGCAAGCTCCCAAGCCCAGGGGAGAAGTAATGTCGTACGACTTATGGGTTCGAGAGGCCTTGATCAGCGAACAGACGTTCCCTCTATGGTATCGGGTGTATCTTACCAAGATCACCCCTACCATAAGGTGAGAGAGACGTTTTTCTCCTCGTCATCCGAAGGCTTTTCGCATAAGAAACCTGAAACAAGGTTTCGAGGCCCTTAAGCGAAAGTCAGTCCTTTCAGGACAGGTCCAGCGTCCTGGTTGTAGCCATTAGGACAGCTCTGACCCTATGCAGTCATCGGAAGACTGCTCGCCGCCTAACAAAAGCGTAACACAGACTCCGAGAGTCTTTTTGTTGGCAAGGTTTTGCGGTCACAGACGTTACCCTCGTCTCTTACCGCAACCTTTTCCGTTGATCCTAAATGGGTTGTACGGCAAGACATGCAGAATAAGCTTGCCTCCCTTATGGAAGACTATTCTGCCGATTAGTCCGTTGAGCCTAGCCGTTTATCTCATCGAGATCCTGGCTTTCAGCCAACCTAACGTTCCTTTGTGCGTCCTGTTGACGTTGGCGTAGCTAAGTCACGTCAGTCAGGTTGTTTAGAACCACACTCGATGCGGTCTCGTGTGGATTTTCAGCCACATTTGGACGTTAGGCCACTTGCTGATGTTCCTGTTGACGTTCAGGACGTTCGCTAACAATCGGAGTTGACTTGTATTGACGCTGTGCGTCAACCTCCGCATTCTAGAGTTGTTTTGACTGCTCAGTCTAGGCGGTCAAAGCAGTCTCGAGTGGACGCTGTGCGTCCTCACGCACCTGTTGTTGTTGACAGTTCACAGACTGTCAAGCAGTTACATGACGTTGCGTCCTGGTCTCTCGCACCTGTTGTTGTTGACAGTTCACAGACTGTCAAGCAGTTACATGACGTTGCGTCCTGGTCTCTCGCACCTGTTGTTGTTGACAGTTCACAGACTGTCAAGCAGTTACATGACGTTGCGTCCTGGTCCGCTACTAATGCACCAGTGCGTGTGGACTCTGCTTGTGAAGCATTGCCACCACAGTAGGTCTCTCCCTTGCTTGAGACTCAGCTATTATCGGACAAGGTTCCTTTAGATGAGGAAGTTGCTGTTCCCCCTCCTACTGATATTCCCTTGAGGACTCTGTCAGACGGAGAGGAGCCTAAAGCTGCTTAGCCCTCTATGGACTTTAAATAAATCATGCTGATTTTTAAGGATCTTGTCCGGATCTTTTTGTAACTGCTGCTCCTCGTTCGCCTAAACGTCAGAGCTTACACTAGGCCTAGCTACTTCGAAGCCGTTGTTTTATAAGCTAGTGCTCTCTCGCTCTCCTAAGAGAGCTTTACGTTTGCTAGGCGACTGGTTTATCACCAGGAGGAGTTTGGGGGATACAGCCTTTGCTTTCCCTTCTTTCAAACTGGCTTATAGAGCGAGAGTCTGATATGACACGAGAGAAGTTCTCGGCTTGGGAGTTCCTGCCTCTGCCCTGATAGACTTCTCAAATCTCGTAGACTCTCCCTGGCGCCTGGCCAGGAGACGCTCCAAGATTTTACAGGTCAACTTCACAGCTGTTTTCGAGCCTTTGAAGTTTTGCTGTACAATTATGTCATGCATAAACAAGGCTTTCAGGGATGGCTCCAATGATCTGACAGCCACGTTCTCTGCAGGGACAAGTCCCTCAGGGATGGCTCCATGATTTGGCAGCCATGTTCACTGCAGGAGTACGTAAGAGGCAAGTGCGCTCAATGTATTCATTGTCAAGACAAACTTCACGATGAAGTCTACCAGGCTGTCTTGACAGCATTTATGGAAGGCGACTGGATGGTCTCTCTCGACCTTCAGGAGGCATACTTCCACATTCCTATACACCCGGATTCCCAACCGTTTCTGAGGTTTGTTTACAGGAATGTGGGGTACCAGTTTCGAGCTATCGGAGATCAGAGCCTCCCTGTACTTGGACGACTGGCTTCTCAGAGCCTCTTCCAGTCATCGCTGTCTGAAGGATCTCAATTGGACTCTAGATCTGACCAAGGAATTGGGACTCCTAGTCAATTTGGAAAAGTCACAGCTGGTCCCATCCCAAACTATTCTGTATTTAGGGATGGAGATTCACAGTCAAGTTTTTCGGGCTTTTCCGTCGGCCCCCAGAATAGATCAAGCCCTGCTCTCCATCCAGAAGATGCTGAAGAAAGAACGCTGCTCAGTCAGGCTGTGGATGAGTCTGGTAGGGACGCTGTCATCCCTGGAGCAATTTGTCTCGCTAGGAAGGCTACACCTCCGTCCTCTTCAATTCCATCTGGCTTTTCACTGGAAAAAGGACAAGACGCTAGAGGCGGTCTCGATCCCGATTTCCGAAAAGATAAAGTCTTGTCTGACTTGGTGGAAGGACAATATCAGCCTACGAGAGGGTCTTCCCCTGGCAGTTCAGATACCCAACCACATTCTCTTCTCGGACGCATCGGACTTGGGCTGGGGCGCGACGCTGGACGGTCGGGAATGCTCAGGTCTGTGGAACTCGAGTCAGAGGAGCATGCATATCAACAGCAAGGAGCTTTTGGCGGTTCATCTGGCCTTGATAAGCTTCGAGAATCTCCTTCGAGGCAAGGTGGTGGAGGTAAACTCAGACAACACCACGGCCTTGGCGTACATTTCCAAACAGGGAGGTACCCACTCACTGACTTTGTACGAGATCGCAAGGGACCTGCTCATCTGGTCAAAAGATCGAGGCATCTCCCTAGTAACGAGGTTCATCCAGGGCGACTTGAACATCCTAGCAGATTGTCTCAGTCGGAAAGGTCAAGTAATTCCAACCGAATGGACCCTCCACAAGGATGTGTGCAAGAGACTTTGGACGACTTGGGGTCAACCCACCATAGATCTCTTTGCAACCTCGCTGACCAAGAGGCTTCCAATCTATTGCTCTCCAGTCCCGGACCCAGCAGCAATACATATAGATGCCTTCCTCCTAGATTGGTCACATCTAGATCTTTACGCATTCCCACCATTCAAGATTGTCAACAAGGTACTGCAGAAATTCGCCTCTCACGAAGGGACAAGGTTGACGTTAGTTGCTCCCCTCTGGCCCGCGAGAGAATGGTTCACCGAGGTACTTCGATGGCTAGTAGACGTTCCCAGAAGTCTTCCTCTAAGAGTAGACCTTCTACGTCAACTACACGTAAAGAAGGTACACCAAAGCCTCCACGCTCTTCGTCTGACTGCCTTCAGACTATCGAAAGACTCTCGAGAGCTAGAGGCTTTTCGAAGGAGGCAGCCAGTGCGATTGCTAGAGCAAGGAGAGCGTCTACCATTAGAGTCTACCAATCGAAGTGGGAAGTCTTCCGAGACTGGTGCAAGTCAGTTTCCGTATCCTCGACCAGTACCTCTGTAGCCCAAATAGCTGATTTTCTCTTTTACCTGAGAAAAGTACGATCCCTTTCAGCTCCTACTATCAAGGGCTACAGAAGCATGTTGGCCTCGGTCTTCCGGCATAGAGGCTTAGATCTTTCCAACAATAAAGATCTGCAAGACCTCCTTAAGTCTTTCGAGACCTCTAAGGAGCGTCGTTTGGCTACTCCTGGGTGGAATTTAGACGTGGTCCTAAGATTCCTCATGTCAGACAGGTTTGAGCCTTTACAGTCAGCCTCCCTGAAAGATCTCACTCTTAAGACTTTTTTCCCGGTATGCTTAGCCTCGGCTAAAAGAGTCAGTGAGCTTCATGCCTTCAGCAAGAACATCGGGTTTTCGTCAGAAAAAGCTACTTGTTCTCTGCAACTTGGTTTCCTAGCCAAAAATGAGCTACCTTCTCGTCCTTGGCCTAAATCTTTCGATATTCCTAGCTTATCGGAGATCGTAGGCAATGAACTAGAAAGAGTCTTATGCCCTGTTAGAGCTCTTAAGTTCTACTTAGCTCGTACTAAACCTTTACGAGGCCAATCTGAAACGTTATGGTGTTCGGTTAAGAAACCATCCTTGCCTAGGTCAAAGAATGCTTTGTCATATTTTATCAGATTGTTGATACGAGAAGCTCATTCACACTTGAGTGAGGAAGACCGATCTTTGTTTAAGGTTAAGATGCACGAGGTTAGAGCTGTAGCAACTTCCGTGGCCTTTAAGCAAAATAGATCTCTGCAAAGTATCATGGACGCAACCTATTGGAGAAGCAAGTCAGTGTTCGCGTCATTTTACTTGAAAGATGTCCAGTCTCTTTACAAGAACTGCTACACACTGGGACCATTCGTAGCAGCGAGTGCAGTAGTGGGTGAGGGCTCAACCACTACAATTCCCTAATTCCATACCCTTTTAATCTGTCTCTTGAAATGTTTTAATATTGTTTTTATGGGTTGTCCGGAAGGCTAAGAAGCCTTTCGCATCCTGGTTGATTTGGCGGGTGGTCAAAGTCATTTCTTGAGAGCGCCCAGATTAGGGGTTTGATGAGGTCCTGTTGTATGGGTTGCAGCCCTTGATACTTCAGCTCCTGGGGGTCTGTCAGCATCCTAAGAGGATCGCTGGGCTCCGTAAGGAAGACGTACTTACAAGGCAGAGTAATCGTCTAAGTCGACTTCCTTACCAGGTACCTATTTATTTTGGTTTTGTTATATTGATAACTGCCAAAATGAAATAAAAAACTCTTAGCTTATACGATGTAAACATATTTAACTCTGGTCTCTACCCACCTCCTTGGGTGTGAATCAGCTATTATATATTCACCGGCTAAGTTAAATATTTTAAAATGATATTTTAATTATAAAATAAATTTTTGAATATACTTACCCGGTGAATATATAAATTAAACGACCCTCCCTTCCTCCCCAATAGAAACGCAGTGGGATGAGAAGAAATTGAGTCTTTGTTTACATCGAGAGTGGTATCTGGCCGACAGTTGGCGCTGGTGGGCACACCCGCAACCTGTATAGCGATCGCTGGCGAGTTTTTATTGTATGTGTCTGTCGAGCAACAGAGTTGCAGCTATTATATATTCACCGGGTAAGTATATTCAAAAATTTATTTTATAATTAAAATATCATATTATTATTATTATTAATACTAATATTGATAATAATAAAATAATAATGATGATGATGATGATTATAATAATGATAATAAAATTATTTATTATTATCATTATTATTATTATTATTATCATTATTATTATTATTATTATTATTATTATTATTAATGATAATAATAATAATAGTAATAATAATGATAATCAATAATAATAATAATAATTTATTATTATTATTATTATTATTATTATTATTATTATGAATAATAATAATAATAATAATAATAATAATAATAATAAAAATAGTAATAATAATGATAATAATGGAGAAGGATCGTTCTCCGAAATAAGCGATGTATATATAATTAAGGAACAAATTGAATCATCGCCAAAGGATAAAAGGAACAAAACGAAAACCAACTTACGTCATCGTTCAGGAGTAAGGAGGACAACTCGTAACAGAGCGTGCACGATTCCGGGAACCACACCATATATGGGGCTTGTCCCGGCTCCCGAATAAAGGAGATAGCGCAATGTGCATGCGACCAGCAGAGGTCAGGTCCAACGGGATCGTTGAAAGAGGCGGGGCAGCCCTTGGCAGCGCATTGGACCTTCTGTAAAAGAAAGGAGACATAAGTCTGGATGTTCCTTGAGACTCTGGTAAGGGATTAAGATCTACTAACAGAGTCTAGAAAGCATGAAATATGTGTGCATAGAATGGTTCAATGAGAGCCGGAGCTCCATATTAAAATATTTTAAATATAAAATTTTCCTGCACCAGAGTGTGCCGGAGCAATCTAAAATGGGTCCGTATCACTATAAATATTATTAAAATAAAAATAAAAAGAATTAATGTAAGCTGCGGAACCTCCGACAGGGTCGAGGATTCAGTGATAGGCCCGTAACCAAATAAATTATAAAATACAAGCAGTAGCTAAGGCTAACATCATTGCTAAGCGTATTGGTGATCTCTGGTGAAGCCGGAGGTCCGGTGAAAGGTCCGGAATAATTAAGTTGTGATTAATAATGAATATTTTGTGTGGATATGGCCGTGGCCGGAGTCTGGGTGCAAGGGACCACCGGGGGGATGAGGCCCTGCCAGAGGGTTGCACTCCAGATGATATATAACTATAGGTTCCAATCTCAATGAGTATCCCTCATGGCGGAGTAGAACTCAAGGCGGAGTGGATGAATGTTCAGATCCTACTCCCAAGCCGTAGCGGGAAGAGGACGGAACTACGAGTGGAACAGGTGGCGTCATAAAGCTGGCCCAAAACAATGACTCACACACGAACAGGACCTATTAATAACGCTAGCTATATTAACAGTAACCACATAATAAAATAAATCGTAAAATATCATATACCCGTAGGGGGAGAAGGGGGAGGGAGAACCCGTGATCGTATAAAACGGAAAACGGGAAATCCACCTCTCCTACTCGAGGCTAAGAAAGAAAACGAGAGAGAGGGTAACTCGTGACTGTAGCGACAGACAACGAGAACTCCATGCTCTCGCTCTCGTGGTTACACTATAAAGAACCTAATTAAGCACACTATAATATAAGTATACAGGTAACAATAAAATTGTAACGTCAAATACAAGACTACGAACGAAGAATAACGTCTGCATAACAAAATTTAAAAGGATGTAGTCCACTGACAAACGCCTCTCAGGGCGGGTACTAAACTATAATAAAGCCAGAACGCTATTCTTGTTCGTCCAGACTGGACTTGCTAGCAAAAGGTACCATAGGAAAAAATAATAATATTAATAATAATAATGGTTCAAAAAGGCGTAAGGCCAGTGACTTAACCAAGAACCTAACTGACAGTGTACCAAATGGGCAAGACTAAGGTGAAATTCCCAGCGAGGAAAATCAAAACAACAATGGCTGCCGACACCGCGGAAGGCCAAGCCGGTCGAAATAAAAACAACACAATACTGGGAAGAGTACAACTGCCCGGTCCTGCAAAAAGCTGTCAAAACAAACTATGGTACTTAACATTGGTATTGGTGAAGTTGGAGCTTCAGCCATGATGAAAATAATCCACGAAACGTGAAAAAACCGAGAACACAAAAATCTAAGACCAAGCTGGCAAGCCCAAAACAGAAGGATGTCTCAGAGGGCGCTCGCGTCGGGCGTCGGTGGAGTGGCTCAGGTGCGGTATCTGGGGCCTCTGTTACGGCCCTT
>NC_090748.1:76351513-76384013 GCF_036898095.1 Palaemon carinicauda | reverse complement strand
ATCTCTTTTAAGGGATTCACCAACCTCAGATCTACATTCAGGGGATGGAATTGATGCAAAGAGAGTAGCATCATCTGCATATGCAACAAGCTTGTTTTCTAGGCCAAACCACATGTCATGTGTATATAGTATGAAAAGTAATGGGCCAAGAACACTGCCCTATGGAACACGGGATATCACATTCCTATACTCACTATGGTGCCCATCAACAGCAACTCTTTGCGATCTATTACTTAAAAAAGCAATAATAATGCTAAGAAATTACCCACCCACTCCCAACTGTTTGAGTTTGAAAACAAGGGCCTCATGATTAACATTGTCAAAGGCAGCACTAAAACCAAGGCCAATCATACGAACTTCCTGACCACAATCAAGGGATTTCTATACAGCATTGGAGATTGTATACAGTATATATACAGTACACACACACACACACACACATATATATATATATATATATATATATATATATATATACATATATATATATATGTATATATGTATGTATATATATATATATATATATATATATATATATATATATATATATATGTATGTATATATATATATATATATATATATATAGATATATAGATATATAGATATATATATATATATATATATATATATATAGATAGATATATAGATATATATATATATATATATATATATATATATATATATATATATATATATATATATATATAAATATATATAGCCTTGGTCTAAAGTTTCCTTACCAATCCCCATACAAAGGGTTTCACTTAGGGCTAAAGATATCCAAAGTATATTTCATAAATTCACTCTCCACTTGCTGTAACTTCCCAATCTGATTAGTGGTTCTAACATTATAATTACTTATTTTCAGTTTTTCCTTAGTATTTATAAACCAGGATATTCTTAGCACCTCGCTATGCTCGGGACTGCGGGTCATTCTTTCATCTTCTCTTTCCATAGCTGACTAAATCCATAGAGGATTTATTAGCTATATACATCAAAAGATAGCCAGTTCTTTTTGATATGCTATGCCTATCTAACTGAGGCAAGTGACCCCAGTCGGTCCTTACTAACTCTAGTAAAATTAACCGCCAGGCATCAGGAGTAAATGCCGAAGAGGCAGTTTCTCGATCGCCATAAACCCTATCCGTCACTTTGCTGCCAGTGACTTTATTGAGATTTAGGGGGTCATTTCCTCCACACCCAAAGCTCTCATTACTCCACCGAGTTGCTCATCTGCTTATACGAGTATAACTGTTGGCAAACATGGATTGCTAAGATATACCACCTAGCACGATGTAGTTTATTTAATTTTTTTTCCTCACTGGACTATTTTTCCTTGTTGGAACCTTTGGGCTTATAGTATCTTGCTTATCCAACTGGGGTTGTAGCTTAGCTAGTAATAATAATAAAAATGATAATAATACAAGGGAAACGTCAAGGAAGGATCAAGAGACAGCAAGAAAAGGGACTGTGAAGAACTCTCTTCAGAATGCTGCCAGTTTGCTGTTTCCTGCCTCCAAAGTTATATGTTATTATCTAAATCAACCACTCTATTAAGTGACCAGGAAATTACATGAGTTGGTACGGAAGGCTGTCGCAAAGCAAAGGACTGAATGATAGTGTGAATTTTGTCTGATTCAAAATCCACAACAAAAGCCCACCTAAGGGGCGTGACTCAGCCTCTGCTTCAAATTTTGAAAATCAGGACATTGCATTTTTGGCCAGGAGAATATCTATTCTTTCATGTTTCAAATGTTATTTTTAACGAAAACAATATTTTATGACTAAAACATCCTTTTCTTATATTTGCATAAGCACATCTGGTCTCTTACGCAACCCTTTTCTTATCAGCATATGTAAATTTGACAAATTTAATAATTTGGTTTTTTCTTAATAAAACAAACCTTGCACTCTTGATTAGGGAATATACTTTTGGCAAAGCCATAATACTTTTTGCGAGGTATATCTACCCCACCGCTAGTTAGCAGGAGTGGATAGAGGGTAGTACCGGCTACCCCGCTCACACATACACTCCTGTGTTGTCTCGTCACTTATGATGGCAGGTAGAACTAGCAGGGAGGCAGGTGATGGCAGGCCAAATTTGTATAAAGAGCTCAAGGTTTGTATTGTTAGGAAAATTACAAATTACTTTAAATTTGTCATTTGTTTAGTCACTGGATACAAAACCTTTTGCTCTTTATTAGGGAAGACTCACCCCCTAAGGTGGGTGGAAGTCCCAACCAGCTGACTGGTTTTTGACCCAGTGTTTCCCACCGTGCTACGCACACATAAAGAGGAAAACACTGGCACCTTGCGAAAAACTTCATGCATTAGCAAGCTTTAGCTGCCTGATCAATCCGTGTGATTGCGTGATACTAGCAATATGACTTGTCTAAGTAAGAATTCTCAGAAGTCCTAGGATTTTTTTGAACAAACCATAGAAGTTACACAATCCCACCTCGCCAGTGGGTATAGCGACACAACAAGTATATATTTCTATACCAGGTTACACAAGGTAATTGGTTATCACCTGCAGACAGAGGCAGCCAGCTGGCAGAGTACTGTAGGTGCTGTTCCCCAAGAGAGGGGAAGATAAAAGAAACAAGAAGCCAGTCATTCTTATCATTCACCCCAGACTTAATCTTGGGTAACCTCTGCCCTCTACCCTCTACCATCTGCTACTTGTCCAGCAAGGAGCTTGAGGTGTTTAAACCACCTGTTGTGCAGCCACCACAGGTCCAAGGGAGAAGGTCTCAATGTTCCTGTGGGTCACGTCTTTGCGTCACAGAGTAATTCTTTTTAAACGCCAGGGACGTACTAATGTCCCTCACGTCATGAGCTCTAGGTCTCCTTGTCGGCCTTTGATGCCCTCAGTGCTTGGTTTAAAGCCTAAATTTTATATTCAATTCAATTCAATTCTTGTCTGCAGAGAAGGATTAGGATTCAGAGCCAGGTCTATGACCTTGCGAATCAATGCTGAGATTGTGTTCTTGGCGAACTTTCTCTTAACCTTCCCCGTGCTGACACTCGGGACAGAGCTCCTGCAGTTTTTTTGAGGTAGCACCTCAAGGCCCTCACATGTCAAAGTAGCAGTTAGTTCAGGTCATCGGTTACATTACAGAGACTCACAATCTGGAAGGGCCCGAATCTAGGATCTGCCACTCCAAGATTTTGAGTCTTGCAAGAAACTCAGGGACAAAGTCAAGCATTACCTCTCCCCATCCCCTTGAATGAGAGGGACAGAACCACGTTCCTTGGAGGAGGTCTAACTTTTGACTTTGAACAGGTGAGCTCAAAACTCCACATGAGGAGAGACAACTCCAATGAAGAGGAAATATTAACTCCCTTCAATCGAAAGGCGAGGCACAAGGCCAAGTGATAACCTTTCATTGCCCAGACCGAAAGGAACTTGTCCTCTCGAAGGTATACAAGGAAATCTGCTATTCCTGGAATAAAGGCATTGAGAGGAGAGATACCTCTTCCACAACACCAATCACAGAAGACATTCCACCTAGCCTGGTAGACAGTAGCTGAAGATTCCCGGAGGTATCTAGACATCTTCACAATGTGTTGTGAAAATTCTTTCTGCGTGAGGAGATGCTGGATAACCTCTAGGTGTGAGGACATAGGGACTCCAAGGCTCTTTGTGGTAGATGTTCACGTGTGGTTGTCTGAGTAGATAGTAACGTGGAGAGAGTTCTCACGGGACTTCTGTCAGCAACTGAAGAAGGTCTGGGAACCATTCTGCATGATGCTCTACCGGAGCTATGAGGGTCATTGCTAGATTGAAGGATGATCTTACCTTGTTGAGCACCTTTCCCACCTGGCAAAACGGGGGAAAGTCGTAGACATCGATGTTGTCCCACCATTGTTGGAATGCATCTTGCCAGAGGGCCTGTGAATCAAGGACCGGGGATCAGTATAGCCAGAGCTTATTGTCCAGCAACGTTGCAAACAGGTCCACTCTCGGGAAACCCAACAAAGTCAGGACTGTTGGCTAGATGATTCAAAGACCACTCGGAGCACACTATCTCAGTTACCAACTGTGGTGTATGGATTGGAAGATAGTGATGGAGAGACAGAAATTGAATGTGTTTGACATAAAGTGTCTAAGGAGTATGGCTGGTGTATCTCAAGTAGATAGGGTTAGAAAGGAAGTGAGGGTGAGAATGGGTGTAACAGATGAGTTAGCAGTTAGAGTGGATATGAATGTGTTGAGGTGATGGGCTAACTATAGAGAATGAAAAAGGGCTGTCTGCTGAAGGTGAAGAATGCAAGAGTTAATGGGAGGAGTATAAGAGGAAGGCCAAGGTTTTGGTGGATGGATGGAGTTAAGAAAGCTCTGCATGATAGGAGGATAGATGTGAGAGAGACAAAAGAGCGTGCTAGAAATAGGAATGAATGGTGAGTGATTGTAACGCAGTTCCGGTAGGCCCTGCTCCTTTCTTTTGTCACCTTAGTGACCACTGAGGTAGCAGCATATGAAGCTTCATTTGTGGTGGATAACAGGATAGGGTGAGCTGTGGCACCTTAGCAGCACCAACCAAACTCAGCTGAAGCCCTCATCAGGCTGGAAGAAGCGAAGAGAAATTCTCTTTTGCTCTTTTTTACGTCCTCTACCACCGAAAATTGGGGGAAGTGCCTTGGTGAATAGATGACTCTTGACCATTTATTTGGCTGCTCCTGAGTTTCCACGTACTTTAGTTGCATGGCACAATGGGATAGTAAGCCTAAAATATATACAAGGATTTTGGTATCAAACAGAAAACTAATTCATTCAAAATTAATCTTTCTTAAGATTTGGTTGTTTCAAGTTTTTGATTGTATAATAATTATTTTATTTTTTTCATTTTTGTATTCTCCTTATAAAGACTTGAATTTATTTTAATCAGTCCCAAGGAATCTAATAAAGGATTTTTTATATTTTCAGCTGGACAACTAAAGACTTTAAAGCTTATGGAAGATTATCAATTGGAAGTACTGGACACAAGAACATGCACATTGGACTCAGTTTAGGAGGTTCAGGATTAGATGCTAAAGGTGGTATCGTTGGCGGGTACCATTGAATTGTCGGAAATTAATGTTTACTGTAAGTGATCCGATGCTGTATAATAATGATTTTAGTTTTATTCCTTTTATATTGCTGAATTGTATTTAATCAATTGTGATACAGTTTTAAAAGTAGAACTGGTTCTGTATTCTTCATAGGTAAAACAAAATTTATATTTCAGTAAAAATTCGAGAAGATCCTGGCATGGAACCTGATCATACAGTGGGTATGAAATTATTTGCTTCGCAATCTCGCTTGGACTACATGGGCACCAGTGTTCTAATGGGACGTGTATCTTCATTTGCTGTGACTCTCAAAGATGAATGGAAGCTTAAACAGTGTGCTGAGGAAGACGAGGATGCTACTCGCAGGTTAGTGCCTGAAACCTCTCAGCAACCACTTGGATTTTATCAGTAGCTAAGTATTAGAATGATAGACCTGGCATTTCATAGGCCCAAATTTCCTTTAATAACTACGGTAATTAAGCTCTCTAATAGTTAAAGAGGCCAAAAATCCCAAAATCATAAAGGTGGGCTGTTGAGCAAAACCACACATTCCTGAGCTGTTGATTCTGAAGGTAAAACTTACCTAGTGATCAGGATTGTATTCTTTATAATGGCTCTAACTATTGGCAGAATTTTGATATTGCTCATTCTTGCTTTTTTTCTAATATATCCTTTTAGCATGTTTATTTTGGAATTCCTCTCTCTCTCTCTCTCTCTCTCTCTCTCTCTCTCTCTCTCTCTCTCTCTCTCTCTCTCTCTCTCTCTCTCTCTCTCTCTCTCTCTCTCTCTCTCTCTCTCTCTCTCTCTCTCTCTCTCTCTCTCTCTCTCTCTCTCTCTCTCTCTCTCTCTCAAATTTTGTGCATGTAACCATAGTTATTATAATTTCTTGGCTATAAACTTGCAGTCTATTAAAATTGGATATTGCTAATAAAACTTATTATATACTCACCTGCTGTTCATATTAGCAAGCTTAGTTTAATGACTTGTACCCCTAAAATTTATTAAAAGAATTTCCTTTCAATAAACACATGCCTCTATTAAGGGGCGTGACTCGTGTCCTCTGCTTCGAATTTTGGAAATTCAGATTTTTGCATTTTTGCTAGGAGAACATCAATATTTATTATTTCAAATAGTGTTTTAATGAAAACAATTTTTATTGCTAAAAAGAAATTTTTATATATTTATGTACAGTATGTGCATTCCTTACTCAACCCTTTTCTGATCAGGGTACCTATTTATTTACTAGAATTTGATGGAAAGATATTTTCTGGGCTCAACCTGTGTCGCTCCATGAAATGCTTCTTATAGCACCATTTCTAAGGTATAAAGACTGCTAGATATACCAGAGAAAAATTTGCATGGAATGCCAGGAATATACCCAGCTCGCTCACCCTTATAGGGTGTCAGTATAGTAACTGGGGCGCGTTAGAACCACTACCAGAGGTCCCTTACCAATTAGTCTTCTCCTTCCTCAATATCCCCGGATACTACGAGGTGCTGTTCTACATCCGACTACTGCCCGCTACTACGGCTACTGCCCCCCACCCCCCCCCCACCCCACCCCTCCCACTATCATTACCCACGCTTCTTCCCTCATTCCTTTTCTTTCTAGCACCATGATATCCACACGCGTTTGTTTTCGTAGCTTCTTGTGATAGTGTTTTCGAAGATGTCTGACGTTTTGGAGTTCCCTACTCCCAAGTTAAGTATTGTAATTATCTGTTTTGATAATTATAGGTAGCGACACACGTAAAATTAATAATATTGTTAATTTTAGACTCAGCGGCTTTGTGTGATGCCTTCCCTCACGGACATATTCGGCAGCCATTTTGGTGTCGCTACCTCCGAGAGCTCCATGTTGTTTATGAATTTCAATTAGTTCCTCATACTAATTGTAGTCTAGTTTATTTAGCTCTAGACATCTTATACAGTGTTTTAGCATGGTTATTGAAGTTTAATTTCCTTAGGATGAGATTATCAGTTTTCCAATTTTCTCTTTTCTATCATAAATAAACATTTGCAGCACAGCTACAGCTACAGCACATGGGGATAGGATAGGTGGGGGAAGGGAGAAAGGGTGGGGATTAGGATTTTGGAAGTATTGGAGGGGAAAGTGTTAAAATAAAGTACAGAGGGGAGGTGAAAAGATTAGGGCAGACCCAATAGCTCTTTATTTATTTATTTATTTTTTTTTTTTTTTCGTCAACATCATGCCTTGGGAACTACCAGGAGGTGATTTCTGTTGCCAGCCTCCGAGGACTTTTGTTTTCTGAATTAATCCTTTTCTAGGGAGCTTATTGTATAAGTCTCGGGGACACATATATATATAAAGAGTCTGGACCCACAGTAGACATGTATCTAGGTTCTAATAGTTTGAAACCATCTGTAACTATTTCCATGTCAGGACAATTTGTTGGCTGCTCAATATGTAGCAACAATCTTATATATTTTGGACAACTGGTTCTGATAACTTGGTGGGTTAATGTGCATATTTTAAACTCAATTCTCACTTTAATCGGCAGCCAATGTAGATCAATTAGTATAGGAGTGATACTTTCTCTAGGTGGGACACCTTTTATCAGTCTTGCTCCTCTGTTGATTATGTTTTGTAATTCCTTGAGTTGTATTTTTGGTAGATTGTTGTAGATGGAGTTACAGTGGTCAATTCTGGGAATTACACAGTTTATCACAAGTTTCTTTACAAAATATTCATCCAGGTACTTTTTTTATGAAAACATTATTTCTTAGATGATAACCAACAGTTGTTACTACATTATTTATTTTGGCATTGAGAGACAAGTTGCCGTCAAGAAATGCGCCTAGGTCACACTGAGTCATTATTTATGTTTATTTGAATATCACCCAAGCTTCTCACAGTTTCTCTTTCCCACCACCTTAAACTCAGTTTTGTTCTCAGTTAATTTTAGTTGTTTAATTGTCATCCAAGGATTCGGTTTAGAGTTTCAGTTGTGCCGTCTATATCATTTATGGAGAAGTAAAATTGTGTATCATCTGCAAATAGTATTTTTGGTAGATCAATAGAAGAGATGCAGAACAAGATTGAGCCAAGTACACTACCCTGAGGTACCTCTCTGTTTGAAGGTTCATATAATGAATGAGTTTCCAGTTTGCACACAGTAATTTCTGCTAACCAAGTAGTCTTTCAGGCATTTGCAAGCTTGATCTTCTACGCAGATGGACCGTAGATAATTTAGTAGCAGTTCTTGCACAACTGTATCAAAAGCAGCACTAAGATTGAGTAATATTAAAATACTACATTTATTTTCATCCATCATTTCCAACATATTTACAACCAAAGAGATGGCTGTCTCTTTAGAGTATGGTTTTCTGAAAGCAGATTGGTTGTCTGGAAAAGCTTCTATTATTTCTAAGTAACTGACTAGTTGTTCAAGAATTACGTATTCTAGCACTTTTGAAACAAAGGATAGATTCAAAATAGGTCTATATGAGCTTAATTCCTGGTAATCCAGAGCACTTTTCAGAACCTGTGTGACTATAGTCATTTTCTCAGATTTGGGAAACTTACATTCATCAATGCTTGCATTTGCTATTCTCATAATTATTTCAGTTAGACTAGGAAAGTTTCTTTCTCAAATTACTTCAATCGAGCAGTTTGTTTTCTTTGCTCTCTTGATAATCCGTGGCATCGTCTTATGTTATGTTGTTAAATCTCGTTAATTTTATCTGCGAATATGGTGTATCATTAATCTGATAATGAATATTTACAAATAACTTGGTTATATTTTCAATTTTGTTTTTAAAGAATACCAGAAAATTGTTTGCTAGTTCCTGGTCACTACCCATCAGGTAGTTTTTTTTTTTTTTTTTTTTACATTTCCCATCATACCATTTAGGAGATGATAAACCTTATTTGTCTGTTGCTGCTTTGTGGAACGTTCTCTTATAGTATTCAATTTTTTTCCCTCTTAGTAGGTAGTTGTATTGACACATTGCAGTTTTGTATTCTACTTATGTACTTTCAGTTTTTAACCGATTCCACTTTCTTTCATTGCATCTTTTTTCCCTATTTTTCTCTAAAGTCTCTCCATCAAACCAAGGAAATTGATCTTTAAGAGTTATAGTCTTTTCCATCTGTGGGCACATGGTATCATACTCACTTTTACTCACTCTATTATAAGTGGCCGTAAGGCAGTCAACACACACAGCTCCCAACAAACGTTGGTTATCATGATCACAGGGAATGTTGATAGTATCATTTATTTTCTTTGTGACTTCTTCAATAGATACAGTAGGAGAAAAGTTTGATTTATGTCTAAAGTTTATTTTCTTCACTACTGCATGTTTCTGTAGAGACAGACTAAACATAATAAGTTTGTGTACTGGGGAGATAGTATATTTCTCTTCAGCATTTATATAAAAAACAATATTATTCATTCCATCACTCAAAACTAGGTCCAACGTATGCCTAGTAGTTGCACAGTCGACATATTCACCAATTGATATGGTTCCAATAACCCAAAATTGAAGTCTCCTCAAATAACTAATTCATTTTTCTCCATGATAATCATCTCAATGAATGCCCTGAATTCTTCAAAGATGATAGTATTTGTTCTTGGAGGTTTGTAGACTATTACAATGGATATTTTTTTCCTTTTTGGTTTTTTATTAATATTATTATTACTAGGTAAGCTACAACACTAGTTGGAAAAGCAAGGAAAAATAGCCCAATGAGGAAAGGAAATAAGGAAATAAATAAACTAAATGAGAAGTAATGAATAGGTAAAATAGAATATTTAGAACAGTAGCAACATTAAAAGAGAATTATGTCAGCCTATTTGACAATAAAAACATTTGCTGCAAGTTTGAACTTTTGAAGTTCTACCAATTCAACTACCCAATTAGAAAGCTCATTCCACAACTTGGTCACAGCTGGAATAAAACTTCTAGAATACTGTGTAGTATTGACCCTGATGATGAAGGCTTGAAATAGACAAAAGGAAATCAAATGCACAAAAAATTCCCTGGAACAAACAGAAGGACTATTAGAATTAACTGCATACCTAGTATTACTATCTGCGAAGATCTGAATGTAAAGGATGTCAGAATTATGAAAAATCTTATGCAACATGCAAAGTGAACTAATTGAACGACGGTGCCAGAGATTAATATCTACATTAGGAAAAAGAAATTTAATAGACCGTGAGTTACTATCCAACAAATTAAGATGAGAATCAGCAGCTGAAGACCAGACAGGAGAACAATACTCGAAACAAGATAGAATGAAAGAATTAAAACACTTCAGAATAAATTGACCACCGAAAATCTTACAAGACTTTCTCAATAAGTCAATTTTTTGTGCAATTGAAGAAGACACAGACCTAATGTGTTTCACAAAAGTCATCGACTTACTTACAACACTAGTTTGAGTTTTGTTAGGATTTAACTTTATGCCCCATAATTTGCTTTGTGTACTAATTTTAGCTAGATCTCTATTAAGGGATTCATCAACCGCAGATCTACATTCAGGAGATGGAATTGATGCAAAGAGAGTAACATCATCTGCATGTGCAATGAGCTTGTTTTCTAGGCCAAAACCACTTGTCATGTGTATATAGTTTGAAAAGTAATGTGCCAAGAACACTACGCTGAGGATATCCAATTCCTATACTTACCTAGTGCCCATCAACAAAACTCTTGGGAATCTAATACTTATAGATTCAATAATGATGCAAAGAATATACCCACACACTCCCAACTGTTTGGTGTTTAAAAACAAGGGCCTCATGGTTGACATGGTCAAATGCAGACTAAAATCAAGGCCAATCATACAAACTTCCTGACCACAATCTAGGGATTTCTCTACAGCATTGGAGATTGTACGAAGGGGATCACATGCTCCAAGGCCTTTACGAAAACCAAATTGCAAACTAGGGAACAGATGATTACTTTCAGGTAACTTATTTAGACGATTTGCCATAAGACGTTAAAAATTTTTAGGTGATGTGGAAGTTATGGAAATTAGGCGGTAATTAGCTGGACTTCAGCTACCCCAAATGCATTTACATAATGGAGTAACTACCAATTCTCCCACAAGTGTAAAAGAACCTCTTCTTGCTAACTTGCAGAAAATATCAGATTACTTAGGTGCTAAGAAATCTGCAGTCTTTATAAAAAACAAAGGAAAATTATCACTTGGGGCTACACCTCCATAAGCATCAAAGTCCATCAAGAAAGCTTTGATTTCACAAGATCGAAAAGCTGAACTCGGAACCCAATGTTATGAGACCAGTCGAGTTTTCTTTTTCTTACACAAATAAATGCTAATGTGTCTTAAGCTAATTAATCCATCTGTGCATGTGTATGTTTTGAACTCTCCTCAATTAGAATCATCTTTAATTTTAAGTTTAGTCCTTCTATCAAGAAGGACATTAGACTGACCTATTTTTCTGTTAACTTGGCACATTCCAAACATCACATTTTAAGTTTTGTTGCTGTCGTCAACACATAATCCACCGTGATGAAGATCTTTTCCTTATGACAACAACTTATTCACCAAACATTTAGATGACAAACAAACTTTAAAAACAGCAAAAGACATACAGTACCTGAATACACTTGAACTATGAAACAGAAAAAACTCAAACTAACTAATGTACTCGAAACTGGTAATTGTTTAGAGCGAACCTATGAGCAGCCCACTCCTAGATATTTTACCACAGAATGCCGTAGATGGAGTGCACTGCCATGATATATTATGTGATAAGGCAATTTTAGTGAAGGAGAATGGGAACTAATTTTTTAATGATTGATGTCAATAAGAGTAGCTTCAATGAGGAAGCCATGTGAACCACAGGGAAGCTTCATTTAAATAATATGTATATGTAGGGGCAAAAATAATGCATTTAAAAAGATGGATCAAATTTTTGTAAGGTGATCAAGTTGGAGAAAAGTGTAATATTTTTTAAGCATAGTATTAGAAAGATGAAAGATGCCTTGGTAATTGCAAGGTGGAAATCATAAGGCAAATGATGTTTCAAGTTATATGAAACAAATTCTTTTCATATGCAAGAAGCAAGAGTACAATATATACATGATAGAGGTGGCTAGTATTGTGTAGTCAATTGATTTTTACACTCTTGAAGATTTGTTTGTGCACATATTAAAAAGCAGCCAATATCATGGATGTTTTCTCTGCATCTTCATTGTAAATACAAATTTCTTTTATTTAGTGAGGTATTTTAAATCCAATAGAACTTATGATTACTTATTTAACATTTAAGCAATGCTAATGAATACAGTTTTTTACTTGGTATTAAGAAATTAGATGATTGCTCAAATAAATTCAAATACACTTCACTGTCTATTCTGAATTAGCATATTTTACAAAATGGTAAATTATGATGTCCCTGCAGATTAGGCAAATCTGAATCTTCATAAGAATTCAAATCATTATAGAAGCATTTTTTCCAACCTCCTGCTTTGTATTTACATGAACTTGTCCTATCTTCATTGTCTTTGCCTTAGGAGATGTCAGTTATCACTACAAACAGTCAAGCTTTCAAACTCTACACACAAATTCATGTAGAAAATAGATATTTTTTTAGTTTGTAAAGAGTAAATCTATATTTTCCATGGTGTGTATTTTGGTTCTAGAGGCAACAGTCATATCTATGAAAGTGACAGTACTGTACTTTTATAGGTTGCCTGATGTTTTTGGTAGGAAAATTTATTTAAATAATTCAAGATATCTGAACCTTTTGCATAATTCTTCCATCTGTTATCCCTGCCTTGTCCTATGTAAAAAAAAAATAGAATTCTCTTGTAAGTATTGTAGATTTATCAGTATGATTCTCCTGTGAAATAATGGGCTGAAGCAGGCTAAACTTTTCATAATTCATCGTTGAAATGAATATTCTTATGCAAAGACATCCATACTTGGGATAATTTAAGATATTTTTCAAGATGAAATTTATTATAGATGCTCTATTATATTTTATTCTTTTCAGGGGTGCAACAATATTTATCATTGGTGACTTGGAATGGGATCAGTTGCAACTCATAATAAGCAAATCGACAACAGCTGATTTGCTGAAGATGCACCACAAGTTAGATGAATTTTTCTCTCAACAGTTCAAGTCCAGCAAGAGAGTTTTTTCTTCTCTTCAGCCGACAAGACATAAATCTTCAGTTAAACAAAAGCACAAGGATGGCAATCGTAAGCTAGCCAATGGTAAGTATTTAACAAAAATTAATCCACTGCATAATTTTATGTGTTAGTATAGCAGCAAACCTGATGGTTAATTCAGCAAAATATTTTCTATCCCCCTTATGTTTTACTATTGTATACTTTGCTATATTGTACAAGGTAAAGGTCAAATTTTTTTTAGCATCGTTGCATATGTAAGTTATGATTGGTTTAGTTGTAGTTTGCTTGTTCAGTGATGTGTGGGAGTGATAAAGAAGAGTTTTTATGATAAGATATCTGGAAAACATGTCTGCCAGTCTCTGTTTTGTAAAACTACTAGTAACAAGTATAATAATATACTAAGTAATCATACTTTTGAGAAAATATGTTACTATCATTGTTATATTTAAAAAAAAAATTAAGTGACATTGATTTTATACTTTAGAAGTTAAATATTCTCTAATATTTGGAAAAAATCACCAAAAGTCAAGCACTAGGACAGTCATATAATATGGAGAAAAACTATGATCCCACAGAGGTTTAAAGATTTTAGGTTGAATTATACAATGAAAATAAGTTTTTTTGTTTTGTTATTTTCATTGTTGTAAAAGTGTCACAGAAAAATCGACTAGATATTTGTCAGGATTAACCTTCACTCAGTCACTCCTTGCATGTTTTGTCTTCTGTTTGACTTTGTATTTGTTTAGTACCTTGTTGTATAAATGGTTGATGGTCTCCCGTATACAATTGAAGTGTGTATTAGCTTTTTCTTATGATTCTATTTATTATGGAATTTACCTATTTCTTTTAGTGGCTTAGTAAATACTTGGTTTATTGACCATAATCTAAGGTTACATAACTTTGATTTGATTCAAGGAATTGGGGCTATATGGTCCAGCACTGGGGGCATTCAGTAAAAAGGTGCAATTTGGGAAAACCTCTCATTTACAGTAAGACATAACTATTGAAAGATGTTAGCAGCAAAAAAAAGGGGAAAAAAGTGGAACAGAGGTTGAGTAGAAGGCTAAAAATTGGATTAGTTGCAGGCTAGAAATTGGTTGTAGATAGGGGTCTTTCATATTTCAAAATAAATCTTAAGATTAATGAGCAATGGACAGCAGTTTTGGGGAGGAACCACCCTAGGAGACAATATGAATATAATGAATTAAGTTCAAATAATCTTCTTGGTAAAGGTAGCATTGAAGAGGTAATCAGGAAAGGCTAAATACCACCACTTCCCCACTGCAGGAACATAGAATAGGTTACAAATGTCCAGAAAAACATTTGTTGGTTATTTAGAGGTAGTTTTGATTGGTAAAGGGTTTTAGCGCAATTTTCAAAGACTATGGGCACTCTTTCCACACACTTCTTACTCAACTAGTATCAATATAGGATTTGTCTCTCATTGTGGTCTTGCTTCTGTCATTCGTTTGTTTCCCTTACCTGCCCACCCTCTACCTGCATTGCCTTGTCCAATGTTATTACTGTTATCTTGCTGTGTTAAGTTTTTTGTAGAAAATAACGTTTTTAAGCCTGAGTTGAGATTGTTCTAGTGAAAGTTATGATAAAACTTAGTCCTGAATAGTTCCTTAGGGACTGAAAGGGTAATCCAGTAAAATTTACTCGTAGGTATTGCCAAAGAGTAATATTAAATGTCTATCTTGGGTAAATGTAGCATCTCTTGCTAGGTATAGGCTGATTTATCAAAAAGATATAAGTAAAATTTGTGGCTTAATTGGTATCAAAGAATATCCTGTATCTGAAATGAATTACCAGGACTTCTCTTAGTTTAGTTAACTGGCAACTAAAGGTAATCAGTAAAGAGATTGACCATTATCTGAAACTAAAATTTTCAAACTAATCATATATCTTTTAATATAACAGACCAAAAGGAAACCATGCAGTAAACAGATTGTAATTTAGGACTAGATTGGTAATATGTAATCTGTCTAGTAGGCAAAAAAGCTTATTCACTAAATGGAAACTTGAAATATCAACCTTACACTACGTTTGAGATAGTCTCCAAGACTTAGCCAAAATTAACTACTGTGTGTACCTTGTAGTATATTTTATTTTATTAAATAGTTTATCTTAAATGCTAATTTAAAATCATCTTTTTAATCTTTTTAAAATTTTACCACACACCAAACGACTGATGTGTATGAGATAGAGAGGCTTGGTCAAGCAAGTGAGCTACTAAACCCTATTTTTCAATATTTAACTTAGCCGGTGATTATATAGCTACAACTCTGTTGCCCGACAGACAACTCTACGGTAAAAACTCGCCAGCGATCGCTACACAGGTTGCGGGTGTGCCCAACGGCGCCATCTGTCGTCCAGATACCCAGTACTCAATGTAAACAAAGACTCAATTTTCTCTCTGTCGAGCTATCGACAAGACGTACTTACTCGCTGTTGCTAAACTGGAGTTTTTTCACAACTAATTGGTGAAGTACTTTATTCTAGTTTTCAGCTTTCGCTATGCAGGTGTTTTATCTTCATCTTAAATCTTGAACTCGTTTTGGATAGATTTAATTATGGTGACAAAGAGAGTATGGACTTTCTTTCACTTTTAAATGGCCGACCCTTCCCTTAGACGGAAGTGTGTTTAGGCTTTTAGTAATTATCTTATCACGTTATAGATTTTCCTCTATATATTTTATATCTCTCCGCCCTTATTAGGCCTCTTCGATTAACTTTCCATTTATTATAAACATATAAAAATAATTTTAATGTTTTGTTTATATAGACCTTTCCTGAGAGTAGGCGGTCCTAACTTGGAAACCGAAGTTAATCAACGTTGAGCCCTTTATATCGTAATTAGCTTTTAAAGAGCTAAGGATTTAAAACTTTTTAAATGTAATATTTTATGAAAGAATTTCTTTGATAGTCTTCGTACTGTTTTCAAAGATGAACTAACGTTTAGTTTATTTATGCTACGCAGTTGTTGACGTTCAGGACGTTCAACATGCGCTCTATCGTTACGATAGAGAGAGAGTGTATCACGGTTTCACTTTGCAGTAAGAGTAAATCGATTCTGACGTTTTGTTCATTCTTTCTTAGCTTAAATGTTTTAAATTCTATTTTAAAGGAACTTTTTATTTGAAAAACCTTTCAGTTTTTTCCTTTAGTCAAATAACATGTTTTTTTGACGAAATATAATTGGGCTCTTCTCTTAGGTGCGAAATCAAGAGAGAAAGAGAGAGAGAGAGAGAGACGGAGGGAGAGAGAGGAGAGAAAACGTTCCGTTCAAGCGGGTAACGTTGTTCTCGAGTTACTCTCGTCCCTAGTCGCTGTACGGGGAGGAAGGATAAAACGTTTTTAGTTTTTTATTCTCGTCCCCAGGCTATGTGCGGTGAGAGATTGAAAACGTAGTTATATGAACTAGTGTTTAGTCTCTTTCCCAGCCACTGATTTTTTTATCTTAAAATATGTTTTCTGTTTTTTGCTGGTATTAATGAGCTTGCATTATACGACTGATTTCGCAATTACTACCTTTTAATGAAGGGTAGAATTGCGTGTTTCAGGTAGAAATCAGTAAAAGTTTCGATTTCAGTGAAATAAGTGCAAAACAGAAAATCGAAGTGATAAAGTGATATGCGCAAAGTGTTACAGTGTTGCGTCCGAGGGTTCGTCTGTTCGTGCCTGTCGTTCACCTAGTCCGGGACCTCTTGCATGCTCCCAAGCCCAGGGGAGAAGTAATGTCAAACGACTTATGGGTTCGAGAGGCCTTGATCAACGAACAGACGTTTTCCCTCTATGGTATCGGGTGTATCTTACCAAGATCTCCCCTACCATAAGACGAGAGAGACGTTGTTTCTCCTCGTCATCCGAAGGCTTTTCGCATAAGAAACCTGTCACAAGGTTTCGAAGCCCTTAAGCGAAAGTCAGTCCTTTCAGGACAGGTCCAGCGTCCTGGTTACAACCATTAGGACAGCTCTGACCCTATGCAGTCATCGGATAACTGCTCGCCGCCTAACAAAAGCGTAACACAGACTCCGAGAGTCTTTTTTTGTTGGCAAAGTGTTGCGGTCACAGACGTTACCCTCGTCTCTTACCACAACCATTTCCGTTGATCCTTAATGGGTTGTATGGCAAGACATGCAGTATATGCTTGCCTCCCTTATGGAAGACTATTCTGCCGATTAGTCCGTTGAGTCTAGCCGTTTATCTCATCGATATCCTGGCTTTCAGCCAACCTAACGTTCCTTTGTGCTTACTGTTGACGTTGGCGTAGCTTAGTCACGTCAGTCAGGTTGTTTAGAACCACACTCGATGCAGTCTCGTGTGGTTTTTCAGCCGCATTTGGACGTTAGGCCACTTGCTGATGCTCCTGTTGACGTTCAAGACGTTCACTAACAATCGGAGTTGACTTGTTTTGACGCTGTGCGTCAACCTCCGCATTCTAGAGTTGTTTTGACTGCTCAGTCTAGGCAGTCAAAGCAGTCTCGAGTGGACGCTGTGCGTCCTCACGCACCTGTTGTGGTTGACAGTTCAGTTGTTGACAGTTCACAGACTGTCAAGCAGTTACATGACGTTGCGTTCTGGTCCGCTACTAATGCACCAGTGAGTGTGGACTCTGCTTGTAAAGCATTGCCACCACGGTAGGTCTCTCCCTTGCTTGAGACTCAGCTTTTATCGGACAAGGTTCCTGTAGATGAGGAAGTTGCTGTTCCCCCTCCTACTGATATTCCCTTGAGGACTCTGTCAGATGGAGAGGAGCCTAAAGCTGCTTAGCCTCCTATGGACTTTAATTAAATCATGATGATTTTTTTAAGGATCTTTGTCCGGATCTTTTTGTAACTGCTGCTCCTCGTTCGCCTAAACGTCAGAGCTTACACTAGGCCTAGCTACTTCGAAGCCGTTGTTTTTAAGTTAGTGCTCTCTCGCTCTCCTAGAGAGCTTTACGTTGGCTAGGCGACTGGTTTTTCACCAGGAGGAGTTTGGGGGATACAGCCTTTGCTTTCCCTTCTTTTAAACTGGTTTATAGAGCGAGAGTCTGATATGACACGAGAGAAGTTCTCGGCTTGGGAGTTCATGCCTCTGCCCAGATAGACTTCTCAATTCTCGTAGACTCTCCCTGGCGCCTGGCCAGGAGACGCTCCAAGTTGTTTACAGGTCAACTTCACAGCTGTTTTCGAGCCTTTGAAGTTTTGCTGTACAATTATGTCATGCATAACAAGGCTTTCAGGGATGGTAAGCGGTACCGCCTCAGTCGCTAACCCCGTCTGTTGCCACACCTGCTCCTGTAGACCCTAAATGGGCTTTGCTGCAAGACATGCAGTCCAAGCTTGCGTCCTTGATAGAGGACTTTAATGCGGAGAAGGTTGCTACCGAACCTTCTGGCCAACAACCTTCCAACCGGTCGGTTGTGCGCCCTGTTGACGCTGAGGTAACCTACTCGCGTCTGCCAGTTGAGGTGGTTCCTCCACCGATGCGACCCAGTGTGGGTTGCCAGCCGCACGTTGACGTTAAGCGACGCTCGGAGATGGTTGTTGAAGTTCAGGACGTTCAACAACCAGCAGAGGTGACTTGTTTTGACGCAGTGCGTCAACCTCAGCAACCCGGTAGGGTGTTGACTGCACAACCCAGACGGTCTAGACAGTCTCGGGTTGACGCTGTGCTTCCTCGCGCACCCATGGTTGTTGACAGTTCACAGACTGTGCAGCAGTTCCATGATGTTGCGTCCGGCTCCGTCACGCATCCACCAGTGCGACCGGACTCAGCGAGCCAGACGTTGCCCACTCCGTTGCCGTTTCCTCATCAGTTTTCGGATGAGGAACCCTCTGATGAGGACGTTGCTGAACAACAAGACGATCAGCCCCCAGAATAGATCAAGCCCTGCTATCCATCCAGAAGATGCTGAAGAAGGAACGCTGCTCAGTCAGGCTGTGGATGAGTCTGGTAGGGACGCTGTCATCCGTGGAACAATTTGTGTCACTAGGAAGACTACACCTCCGTCCTCTTCAATACCATCTAGCTTTTCACTGGAAAAAGGACAAGACGCTAGAAGCGGTCTCGATCCCGGTTTCCGAAAAGATAAAGTCTTGTCTGACTTGGTGGAAGGACAATATCAACCTAAGAGAGGGTCTTTCCCTGGCTGTTCAGACTCCCAACCACGTTCTCTTCTCGGACGCATCGGACGTGGGCTGGGGCGCGACACTAGACGGTCGGGAATGCTCAGGACTGTGGAACTCGAGTCAGAGGAGCATGCATATCAACTGCAAGGAGCTGTTGGCAGTACATCTGGCCTTGAAAAGCTTCAAGTCTCTCCTTCGAGGCAAAGTGGTGGAAGTTAACTCGGACATCACCACGGCCTTGGCGTACATCTCCAAACAAGGAGGTACCCACTCACTGACGTTGTACGAGATCGCAAGGGACCTGCTCATCTGGTCAAAAGGTCAAGACATCTCCCTAGTAACGAGGTTCATCCAAGGCGACTTGAACGTCATAGCAGATTGTCTCAGTCGGAAAGGGCAAGTAATTCCAACCGAATGGACCCTCCACAAGGATGTGTGCAAGAGACTTTGGGCCACTTGGGGTAAAACCATCCATAGATCTCTTTGCAACCTCGCTGACCAAGAGGCTTCCAATCTTTTGCTCTCCAGTCCCGGACCCAGCAGCAATACATATAGATGCTTTCCTCCTAGATTGGTCACATCTGGATCTCTACGCATTCCCACCGTTCAAGATTGTCAACAAGGTACTGCAGAAGTTCGCCTCTCACGAAGGGACAAGGTTGACGTTAGTTGCTTCCCTCTGGCCCGCGAGAGAATGGTTCACCGAGATACTTCGATGGTTAGTAGACGTTCCCAGTAGTCTTCCTCTAAGGGTAGACCTTCTACGTCAGCCACACGTAAAGAAGGTACTCCAAAGCCTCCACGCTCTTCGTCTGACTGCCTTCAGACTATCGAAAGACTCTCGAGAGCTAGAGGCTTTTCGAAGGAAGCAGCCAGTGCGATTGCTAGAGCAAGGAGAGCTTCTTCCATTAGAGTCTACCAATCGAAGTGGGAAGTCTTCCGAGACTGGTGCAAGTCAGTTTCTGTATCCTCGACCAGTACCTCTGTAGCTCAAATAGCTGTTTTTCTCTTATACCTGAGAAAAGGACGATCCCTTTCAGCTCCCACTATCAAGGGCTACAGAAGCATGTTGGCATCGGTCTTCCGGCATAGAGGCTTAGATCTTTCCAAACATAAAGATCTGCAAGACCTCCTTAAGTCTTTTGAGACCACCAAGGAGCGTCGTTTGGCTACCCCTGGATGGAATTTAGACGTGGTACTAAGATTCTTCATGTCAGACAGGTTGGAGCCGTTACAATCAGCCTCCCTGAAAGATCTCACTCTTAAGACTCTT
Source organism: Palaemon carinicauda (assembly GCF_036898095.1). NCBI lineage: Eukaryota > Metazoa > Arthropoda > Malacostraca > Decapoda > Palaemonidae > Palaemon > Palaemon carinicauda. Next base: position 76,363,438 of record NC_090748.1, on the reverse strand, counting down.
TTCCTGGTATGCTTAGCCTCGGCTAAAAGAGTCAGTGAGATTCATGCCTTCAGCAAGAACATAGGATTTTCGTCAGAAAAAGCCACTTGTTCGCTACAACTTGGTTTTCTAGCCAAAAATGAGCTGCCTTCTCGGCCTTGGCCTAAATCTTTCGATATCCCCAGCTTATCGGAGATCGTAGGCAATGAACTAGAAAGAGTCTTATGCCCTGTTAGAGCTCTTAAGTTCTATTTAAAGCGTACTAAACCTTTACAAGGCCAATCTGAAGCTTTATGGTGTTCAGTTAAGAAACCATCCTTGCCTTTGTCAAAGAATGCTTGGTCAGACTTTATCAGATTGTTAATACGAGAAGCTCATTCACATCTGAGTGAGGAAGACCGAACTTTGCTTAAGGTGAAGACGCACGAAGTTAGAGCTGTAACAACTTCCGTGGCCTTTAAGCAAAATATATCTCTGCAAAGTATAATGGACGCAACCTATTGGAGAAGCAAGTCAGTGTTCGCGTCATTTTACTTGAAAGATGTCCAGTCTCTTTACAAGAACTGCTACACACTGGGACCATTCGTAGCAGCGAGTGCAGTAGTGGGTGAGGGCTCAACCACTACAATTCCCTAATTCCATACCCTTTTAATCTTTCTCTTGAAATGTTTTTATTGTTGTTTTTTGGGTTGTCCGGAAGGCTAAGAAGCCTTTCGCATCCTGGTTGATTTGGCGGGTGGTCAAAGTCATTTCTTGAGAGCGCCTAGATTAGGGGTTTTGATGAGGTCCTGTTGTATGGGTTGCAACCCTTGATACTTCAGATCCTAGGGGTCGATCAGCATCCTAAGAGGATCGCGAGGCTCCGTAAGGAAGACGTACTTAAAAGGCAGAGTAATTGTTCAAGTCGACTTCCTTACCAGGTACCTATTTATTTTGTTTTTGTTATTTTGATAACTTCTAAAATGAAATAAAAACTCTTAGCTCATAAAAGTGTAAACATATATTGCTGGTCTCTACCCACCCCCCTGGGTGTGAATCAGCTATATAATCACCGGCTAAGTTAAATATTGAAAAATGTTATTTTGATAATAAAATAAATTTTTGAATATACTTACCCGGTGATTATAAATTAAAGGACCCTCCCTTCCTCCCCAATAGAGACGCAGTGGGACGAGGAGAAAATTGAGTCTTTGTTTACATTGAGTACTGGGTATCTGGACGACAGATGGCGCTGTTGGGCACACCCGCAACCTGTGTAGCGATCGCTGGCGAGTTTTTACCGTAGAGTTGTCTGTCGGGCAACAGAGTTGCAGCTATATAATCACCGGGTAAGTATATTCAAAAATTTATTTTATTATCAAAATAACATATTTACCTTATTGAAGAAAAGACTAAAATGGGTTAATGGTTGAACTTGTAAGATAACAGCACATCAAGCCATTCAAACAAAATATTATTGAACCAATTTAGTGCATTCTTTATACAAAAAAGAGAACCATTAGTCCAAGAGAATCACATAAGGTGTTCCCTTAACCACAAACTCACAATAAAGTAGATACGTAAGCACCCTTATTTTCCAAATGGAGGAATAAAACATTTTTATTAACATTTTGGCATATAAAGAATAAGCAGAGGTTTAGAGATACTTATTGAAGGAGAGAAATAAGGATCATATTTACCATCTCAGTGTGTCGCCCCACAAAATCTGTGTCTAAAAGAACAGTTAGAAATGAGTGAGTGTGATAGTTATGCTCCAGAATGGTACAAGAAAATAAAGAATTTGGGTTTTTTGTGTGAGGATCTTGAAACTGGAATAAACTGAGTACTACCAGAACCAATACAGAATGGACCATTAGTTACCACTTAACTATTTTAGTAAGGGGTTGAAACCAGATAGGTTGCACCTGAAATATTACTCTGAATCTACTGTAGAACTAAGTGGATATCTGAGCAACCCTGAAAAGCATTAATGGCTTTAAATTCCCAACATAACAAAAACCAAACTGATTAGGCTGTAGTAAATACAAAATTTTAAGAGTGGTAGTAGTGTCATCATTCCTATAAATGAGCCTTGCAATCTCTTATCAAATCAAGCCTTTTAAAAGGCTTAAATTAAGTTTGTAGGAAATTATTTCAAGAAGACTTCCTGTATCTGACCCACAAAGAGCCATGAGTTGATTAGCTTTTAAACTATACATTAAAGAATTTTTTTATTGGTTGTAATGATGGGCTCAAAAGATAGCATTATATGAAATAACAAGGTTAGGTACAGTCATGATTATTCTTATACATATGTAGGTAATGCGAAACAAAATGAAAGCAGAATTTTCATTCAAACTAATTTAGTACAACTTTGAATCAAGTAGCCATTGTTATCAAAAGTTATAACCACTTAACAACTCATTCATAACGAAATGATTGCTTGTTTACCATAAATGTGACTAAAAAATTTGGATAAAAAAATGCGAAAGATAGAAGTAAAGATACAAATAGGAAGACCTTTTCTAAATTACTGTGGAGCATGATAATTCTTGTAAAATCAATTATTGAGAAGACAGTCTCCAATGACGAGGGTCTAGGGAAGGCTATTGTTTTGGTGTAGAGAGCTGAAGTTGTGAAGAGAAGAGGTGTTTAAATATCATAAATTGCTACACACTATAAGACTATAAGGAGCATTACCATAGTGGTACAGTAGTGTCTTTTTCAGTTGAACTAAATATTTGAAGAGTGTGTGTACACTTACAAAAGTGAGCATTCTTTTTTATTCTATGAATGCAAAAGTTATTTTCACTGAGATTAGCTGCATTTAATTGTATCACATCTGCCTTTTGCAGACAGTTTCAAAATAAGAGCACTATTTAAGTGAGACTATGTAACTTGTAATGGTAGTTTATACAGCCTTTCACCACTCATTATATCCACCTTTGACTAACCACTTAAGGCTAGCTGAAAAATTTGATAAACATTTCCCTTTTTTATGGAATTCTGTTGATTCTGGAGGAAATGCATGATCTTCAGAATTGTATGACATTTTCCCCTTTTATAACCTACTTAAAAAAGTTCTTGAAGCACAAGGTTGGTTATTAAAAACAACAATTACATTGCTCTGATTGCCTGTCAGCAATAGCATATGGCATTTATGTAGCCATGTGGTAATAAACCTATCAGTGTAATTTTTTTCTTGGTGTTACATAATTCCAATAATTTTTAAATCCCAATATTTTTACCAATAATGAAATTATTATAATAATAATTACCGTACCTTTTTCATACTAGCCAGATGTTCATAAGGTTTTTCTCTTGAAGCCTGATTTATATCGGTTTACCTTAAAACTAAAAATTTCTCGTTTATTTCATTTAAATACACTTAAGCCTCTAGTACAAGGTTGAGATAATGTGGCAGTTAATGACAATAACATCGGCTTGGGTTTGGTCCCAGATCCATTGCCTCATCAATCCTTGAAGTATAAATGTAATTCCTAACCCCTTAACATCATAAGTCAGTAGGGGAGGAGGGGGCATGTATATGAAAACAAGGAGAGCATAGAAATAAATTTTATAATAAAAGTTTATTTTTATGAAACTCCCTTGATGTTCACAATGCTGATTTCAACACTGATGGAGATGGGTCAGTGATGGAAAGAGATAGGAAATGTAGTCCTAAACTAATCAACTTTTACTAGCATCGGAGGCTCACCTCTTGGCCACAGTAACCAGTCGTTACCAAATAATGTTTAATAAGTCAAGCCTTCATATTGAGAACAGATTATAGCCTTACTACAGTATCTACACTTATGAATTACACAACCAAATAAATTTTCAAATAAAAAAACTAATACAATAACTTTATAAAATTTTCAAAATTGAAAGAACATTTTCATTTAAATTACATCCACTCAGCTACTACTGCACCGAAAGCCCGACAATCTTGAAAAGGAAAACATATTTCTTGAAGATAATACTTAATGAAAACAAACTTGGTACAATTGAGCAGCTTCTAAGACTCTATCCAAAGAAAGAGCCTTATAGAAATTAAAAGAGGTAACTGCACTTTCAGTACCATGAACCCTAACCTTCAAGAGTGTAATTTAGCTTGGATCCAATTCTCTGAGAGCCTGTGATTAAACTTCTTAATAAGACAGGAATTTTTGAAAGATTACCGCTGTATGTGAAATCTTAACCCACTAAATACAAGATGAACCTTTCCCCCTAATATGTTTATTGATGTCCAAAGAATACTAATCTGGTTTCATAGGGCAAAAAAAATATTCCCTCACACATCACCAACTTAATTTTCCAAAGAAGGAATATGAAATAATTGAGACAAATTGTATTTTAGCTCAGAATCTAAGTTAAAAGCGGTAGTCATCTTATTTTCTCCAAAAACTACATTATACGAAAGAACTTTTGTACTTCACTAATGCATTTAGCTGGCACTAAAGCTCTTTGCTAAAGAGTCCTAGCCATGAGAATCCTTAACATAAAAAGCTTTCTAAGTATCAAAACAAAACCCCTTAAATATTGTAATATGGTATAGTACTGTACTATATCTAGATTCCCATAAATTGTTCTGATAACACGGCATTTCTCTACTATAAAAGTCCTTAATACATCTGCAGTAATAATACCCACCATTGATAAATCCAAACCTAGATGCTTGAGTACAGCATTCGGCATGAATTTATAGCCCTTAATAGATAATATGGACAGTTTCCTTTTATGAAAAAGTATTGCAAAAACTCATCTAAAACATATCTAAACTAGTTATGGTCACCAAAAGCTTTCCTTAATTTGCTCCAATCAAAATTAACTTTCCATTGTCTTTGCTACAATACATGAGAGATAATAGATCTGTAAACCACTCTCTGCTAGCAAAATGGAACCAATAGAGTTGTACTGCTGTTCTCAGATATTGTACTCTGGAACTTGTTTATACCCAGAAATTCCAAATCTCGTGACACAAGCAGATGCAGAGACCATCCATTTAGAAGAAATTTATTTGAGATTTTTTTTTTCTTCTTCTTAAATGATCTACTAAGATGTGCAACTTCCTTGTAATAAACTGATGCAGACAGATTATTTCCCTCAAATTTGTCAAGTACCCATGTCCGAGATAAGAATCTAGACCTTGTTCTCCTTCTTCTGAATATAAGCTAATCACTTTCCCATTACCAGCGACTCCAGAGCTTTAAGTACCTTGAATATCGCTGAACTAACAGGCAATTATAGTAATAGGAAAAATTTATTGTCCTCTAGTCCTTCACTGATAGAGGGAGATACTCTAGAGATGTGCTCCATCCTTCCTGTTTAGCATCCAAGAAAAGAGAAATATTTGGAACCCTCATAATAAAGAACATATCCTATAATAACTGATGAGTAACATCCCACCAATACAGTAGTTGAAGTTGATTCTGCATCACTGGAATACAAATTGTGTCTAGCTTGGATCCCCTGTTCCAATTCTGATAGAGATAATATTTGGAAGCTCTTATCTTTAAGCAACTCATTGTAACAATAATTTTTAGAAGAGCCATTGTCCTTAGCAGTCTCATCTGCCCGAACCGAATAGAAACTTGATCCTCTTGATCTTTTCCAACAGAAGAAGAAAAGGCAGCCTCTTTTCTGATGGAAAAAGAAAAAACAAACTTGTTTTTCCTCAAATATAGAATCATCAAAGTTGGAATCAAAAGAGACTTCAAATTGACCAGATCTCCTGATTCAAGCAATTTAATTAGTCACATTTATTGAACCAGAATTCATTAAAAAATAGTTGATTATCCACTTACAAAAGAACCCTTATTCCAAAAAGGGGAAGATAAGGGAATCTTCCCTGAGACTGACACACAGGTACTTAAATTGGCAAACCTTCAAACCATTCACAAACCGAAGGAGATTCTTAGAATTTGAGGAATGGGAATGTGAAAGATTGCATCTGTCAAGTCACTCAATAACATCCAATCTTTTTCCTTTACTGCCCCAAGGACTGTTGAGGGTATTTCCATTGATAACTTGGTGAGAACAGTAAACATGTTTAGAACTGAAACATCTAGAAGTGGTCTCCAGCCTCTCAATACTTTAGGGAGTAGGAAAACCTGTTTTAAGACCCTGGAGAAGGATCTAAGACTACTTCTATCACATTCTTTCCCAGGAGTTCTCCAATCTGTACTTTCAAAATATGGGCCTTTGCTGAATTGTTTAGTGTATGTCACTGGGAAAAGGATTTGGTTCCTTGAACAAGGGAGGATTGGAGAACAGAGGGATTCAATAGCCATGTTTGGCCTCGGACAGCACCCATGGGTTGGAATGCATGCTTTCCCATATCTCAGAAAATTAGTAAAACCTTCTTGTTACAAAGGTCTGTTGGGAAAGAAGGTATAGTAATCTATAAGTTCAACAAATCCTATTACCAATTTGGCTAGAATGCCTGTTAGAGCAAAATACTGATGGCAAACCACTGTTAAAAAACAAATCCCTTGAGGAGAAAAACAATGTACGAAAAAAAATAGTTCCGATACGTAGAAGCTACAGGACGATAAAAAAAATGTGAGTTTTCTGAAAGGAATAAAAGAATAAAAATGGGGAAAATAATCAAAGTTTCTCTGTGTATTGAACACTGTCCCAACCATAAGGGAGTACACTTGTTCCCTATGATTAACCACAAAATACAAAAATGCTGCCGCATCCTTGGAAATCCATCAAAAATAGTTTAATTTAAATAAGTTAGATAATTTAAAGTAAGATAAAGATTTTAATTACCTGCAAACTTCTTTTCTGTAAAGAGCCACTACAAAGGAGAGAATTTGAAGTGTATTTCCAACTTTATTATGAACAAACATTAGTTGTCTTAGAGGTCCATAAAGAGACAGCTCCAGGGAATAAGCTCTATTAGACATATCTTAAGTAACTTATTTGGATACCTTCCAGAAATTATAGTAGCACCAATTGGGAAAACTCGAGATGTACTAGTGGCCACGCCTACATTAGACTTGAACTCACTTGAAACATATTGTAACCACTCAGCACCCTTTGAAGCTTTAAAAGATTTATATAAAAATGGTCTTTCCTGCTCTACAGAAACCATATGATAATTGACACTATTGACATAGGCATAGTGGTTGATCATGAGGACCTACTTCAGCAAGTAGAGGGATATTAAGATCCAGTCTACCAGTTCAGTACAATATCTCAGAATATGGTGGTTATAAAGATCAGACCCTGTCATGGAAATGCAAGGGTTTTGTAATTGAAGGACCTGCAGTAACACGAGAGTGGATCTTTAAGAGGCAATCATCTCCATCATCTCCATCAGCATAGTATACCATCATTACTCTTATTGACTAGTGCACTAGAACTTCTTGGCAAAACTTGAGAGTTAGCCTAGGATACAAAACAGGTCAAGTTATGCTAGAATCACTACCTTTTCCTGAAGGACTCACTGGTCTTCCTAAAATTAACAAATCAGAGGTAAAGATTTTATGACCCTCATTACTATAAAATTTCTAAAGTTCCTCAGTAGCTTTAGATGCATTATCATAATCAACTAGCCTAGCCTTCTCTGGGTTTTCTCCTGAACTAAATGTTTCTTTTACATTTAGAATTCTTTAACATTGTTAGCTACTATTTGAAATATCTTCATAAGAGGAGCAGTAAGCAATCACACTCTTCACAATGATTATTTAAATCACAGTACAGTATTCTAGCATGAAATAAAGAGAAAGAGGATTATGATCTCCCAGCAATAACCCCCTTAAACAACTCTCGCAGATATTAGTAAAAACTCTGAAGACATCTCCTATTATAGCTAATAAACTAAATCAGAAACAACACCCAATCTGGAGGGGGTAAACATTGATACTACTGTAGTTACATAAAGTAAAAAAAAAAAAAGAAATAAAAAGACAAAGAGGCTGCGGTGTACCCAATTCGAGGTCACTGCCATTAATTGCCAGATTATCTCAATACATATACTTTACTAGAGCCCAAATCCTATTGAAAGGAAAGAAATTGAGATATTTTTAGCTTTAGGGTAAACTTCAAAAGAGAAGCATTATTATTATCGGAGAGTATCATATAAACAAACCTTTTATAAGTTATTTTCTTTGACTCATAAATATTATGTATTGTATTGAATTAGGATTACAGTATGCATATTATTTTTTTTAGATTTCAATGTAATATTTTCTTAATGTATTAAATGTGTATAGTGAGTGTCCAGTATGTTAGTTGTACACATAACAGTACTCTACTGTCTGACTAAGATCTAAAGTATTAAGACTGAACATAGTAATTTTTTTTAACTTTTTATGGCATTTTTTTTCTCCAGTTTTAGGTATTTCAACAGGTCAGGATGCACGCCACCACCGACATTGGCAAGGAGTTTTGAGCAGAGTATCCGGACTGCGCCTTACAACGCTACCTTTGCCCCTCCCAGACTCAGGAACTGTCTTGGGGGGATCTTTGGAGTTACATGGAAAAACCATTTCCCTTGCCTGCTTCCATGGAGTAAATTTCAAGAGTAAATCATGGGCCTTGTTTAGCCTTCAAGAACCTTACATTAACTTTACATCAGAAGTTCAGGAAGTCCCTGGTGATCGTAAGAGCATAATATTACCTATACAAATAATGTGCATGAAGTTTTTAATGTCATATTCTCTGGAAGTTTAAAAAAAAAAGATTTGACATACTGTAAATGTAATATATGAGGTAAATATGAACCCTTCATTAGAATAGCAAATTATTTGACAAAACTGTATTTCTAATTACAGCCCCTCGGGATACCCACATTGTTCAGAACCTGACTTTCAGCCTTGGCGTCATGGAGCAGACCCACGCTCAGCATGTCTCTATGGCCACCGTTTGTCGCATCACTAGAAACATGGTTTTCCCTCCGCAGTTTAGAACCATACAAGAATGGTTTCACTATGCTTTTTGCACATCTGAACTTGACAGTAAGTATTTATCGTCATATACCTAAGAATAGACATCTAATAGACTGCTTTAGATTCTTAAAGTTTAGATCCAATCAGATGAAGGACTATTTTGAAAAATTTATTTTTAAATTATACAATTAGGGTCTTCTTTGTAAAAATACATGGTGTTGGATAATATAATAAGTGTATAGGTTTTACAAACTTAATAGGAGTTGGGATGTATTTGGGAAACCAATTTGGAAACTTGTTTGAAACAACCTTAGAAGACTAAACTACTTCCCCTAACTATCATTTGATAGCCAAACTCTCCTACACAACGAAGAGTAGGGAAGGAAGCCAAAACTAGGCTCTGAGAAAGTCTCCTAACTTAATTAGGCTATATGCAGTTGAAACTTGAGGTTTCGTAAATCTGATGAGTATGAAAGAATATAGCTATGTCAATATAGAATGAGTTGCTGTTCCATCCCCAAACATCTATTTATGTATAAATATAGTTGGGGCTGACCTCGGCTATGGTACCAACGTTGTTTCTTGATGATGTCACATTGTCTCTCAATATATTTCAGCATAGGTGCTGTGATGGAATCAATAGAGCCTCTATCCATAAGTCTTCATTATACTTATTAAGTCGATGCTGTGTATATTGATACACTGGCCCTAAAACTAGGAGGATAATATTTCTTTGGTATTTTTTTTTATTTTATTGGATTTCCTGTTCTAGACTCTCATTGGATAGTTCTTGGAGACTACACAACACAATAACCCCAAAAAGGATAATAAATTAGTATATTTAAATGAATGATTAAATGGATTCTAATCCTACTCGAGCTGCTTCAAGATCATAGACTTATGGTAATGATAAGTAAAATTATAGCCTAAACATAAATGTATCAAACCTAGCAGCCATAAATCAGTAATCTCTTAATTTGGTGCATACTCCTAACTTGGTTAAAAACTGGGGGAAAATGTCTTGGGACAGATAGGCCACCTTCCGAGGCCACTGCCTGTCTGACAACTTCTTGTTAAGCTTAAGTGACTGTTTCTAATCACATTCGAAGATGTCTTAGTGAGGGGAAAAAAGTATATAGCCTACTCATAACTAGAAGCATGGGAAATATGTCAGAAGTGAGTGTAAAAACTATATTTCTCTATCATAACTAGAAATATTGGGTACTATATCCATACATAACCACAAAAATATACAAAAGCAATTTCTTTATTAACCAGTATAATGTACTCTCGTTATTCCTAACCTTAAATTACACATCCTAGTAATGAGAAGATAGCTCACATCTCACAGATTCAAGAAGTTGCAAGCTGCACTGAATCGTCTTCAATTGTGATTGATGAAAAATCTTTGTATATTGCCTTAAATGACAAACCCTTATTCTAACAAAGTAGAGAGACATATTATTATATCCAAAATGAATAATGCAATCAATACGTAAGTAGGTTTTCACAGTATCATCTGATAAATATGTGTATTCCTCACAACAACCCAGCATAGAACATTCTTTGTCTTGGCCAATCATAATGACCAAAAAGGAATGATCCACTAATTATGCGACAGAAAAAAAACCTTTTAATATCCATGAATTTCTGAAGTAAACTGATATAATTGTTTGTGTCAGGTAACTGGTCTAACTCATCAGGGTATTTGGACTGTTAATATCATGGCTAAACAAGGAAAGGGATGATGATGTGTAGAGTAATTTATTCAGTTTTTATTTATTATAAGGTTTAGGAAATTTCTCTTTAGAAGTACAGTAATATCTTATGGTTCAAAGGTAAATAGTGAAATAATAGATTTGATAAAATTCCTTTTCTTAAGACTTTTAGGTTCTTAGGGATTCATAGTCCTGGACATTTAGTATAAAGGTTTAACTTGATGTTATGTTTTATAAGCTCAATTTTGTAGAATTATTATTTCTACAAACCAAACGGGTGAAGGTAATTTAAGGAATAAACTGGAAGTTTAATGTGTGTACAAAATGTTTTAGATGATGGTTAATGGCGACCGTGAAAAGGATGACATTAAAGTTAAAAACTCATTAAGATGAAACATTGTCTTTTCGACCTTTAGTTTTAAAATGCAACAGAAATGTGTGGTGCTATTAAAGAAATATATACAGTGGTTACAATATTATGTTTTAAGGGAAATTGTGTACTTGTCATTGAAAATCTTTTGAGTTATATTGATTTGCCTGAATAATGTACTGTACTTTTATAATACATTTGTAGAGTAAATTGGGGACATTTTTCTACTTCTTTCCATACAGATGTTGACAGATTTCCATCTCTGGATCGTAGTGACAGCCTACTTTCCTCATCTTCTGAAGGAAAAAGAGCATCAACTAGATTGCAAGATCATAATCATACTTCTGAAACCATATTTGCTCTCCCTTCAATGCAGATTCATTTGAATACCAAGCATCTACAAACAGCAACAACACCAGATTTCATGGGTAAATATAACTTTATAGTCTATTTCAAAAAGTTTTCATACAATTGCATCTCGTATTTGAGGTTCAATTGTTCATTTAACATATCTCGTTATTTGCTACCCTTTAAAATAGATTTTTATGATTTCCAAAGTCCTTATTTACTTTCCCTCTTCTTAACATCTGCACATGCTCTTCTCCTGTATCATGCCACTCTCCTTTATCAAACCTTTTTTTTTCATCCTACTGTAGTACTTAATATTTTTTACCCTTAAACACTAACTGCTGTCCCCATGACTACCGGTGTGCCAAACTTATCAGTTCCTTCTTTACTTGAACATTATGAAGGTCACAATGAGTTCCAAGTAAGGGCATTGGGTGATGTGCTTGACAGTAAGCAGAATAATAAGAAACTCAGTATGCCTTCTTCCTGTAGTCCTAAAGCTAAACTGATTGGTTAATTATTTTTGTTATTGGAAATGAAGAACATGACATTGTTGGCCATGGAGGTGTACAGTAGATCCAAATAAAATTCTTCTTTTACATTACTGTACAGAACCTAAATTGTCAGTTAT